>NW_027461753.1:466801-528829 GCF_050947455.1 Rhinoderma darwinii
ATCCAAAAACACTGAAGGAGCAACTGGAAAACCACAATCTGTGTCAGTCCCAGAACTTTTGGCCAAAACTGTACTCAACCTGTTTGACAGGGACAATGTCCTGAAAAATTAAAGGGCATCTCTAAGCTGATGTTTTTGTGGCCACATCTATGTTCATCATCAGCAGGCCACGTCTGCAGAGACCTTTCATCCCGCCACGTCTGTAGAGACCTTTCATCCCGCCACGTCTGCAGAGACCCTCATCCCGCCACGTCTGCAGAGACCCTCATCCCGCCACATCTACAGAAATCGGGAACACGATACTGTGAACACGATACTGGGAACACCCCCACAAGACCGGGAACACCCCCACAAGACCGGGAACACCGCCACAAGACCGGGAACACCGCCGCAAGACCGGGAACACCCTCGCAAGACTGGGAACACCCCCGCAAGACTGGGAATACCCCCGCAAGACTGGGAATGCCCCCGCAAGACTGGGAACGCCCTCGCAAGACTGGGAACGCCCTCGCAAGACTGGGAACGCCCTCGCAAGACTGGGAACGCCCCCGCAAGACTGGGAACGCCCCCGCAAGACTGGGAACGCCCCCGCAAGACTGGGAACGCCCCCGCAAGACTGGGAACGCCCCCGCAAGACTGGGAATGCCCCCGCAAGACTGGGAACACCCTCGCAAGACTGGGAACGCCCTCGCAAGACTGGGAACGCCCCCGCAAGACTGGGAACGCCCCCGCAAGACTGGGAACGCACTCGCAAGACTGGGAACCCCCCCACAAGACTGGGAACACCCCACTAGAGCCGGATAATGGCCCAGTCATCTGCACATCACAATTTGGTGCATGTCACAGTCGCTCACATCTTTACACTTCTCCATTTCTCCTGCTTCCAACATCAAGAACGGACAATCCCCCCATCTACCACTCCCCCTAATATATACACCCTTAAATACACCCCCCCCTAATATATCCCCCCCCTGACAGACGCCATTGTAACCAAATCAATTTTATTCACTTCCCCGGTCACTGGTTTTTATGTGATGTCTGATGAGTGTATAACATGTAACGAAGCAGTCAGCGAGCCTGTAACGCAGCAGTCAGCGGGCCTGTAACGCAGCAGTCAGCGGGCCTGTAACGCAGCAGTCAGCGGGCCTGTAACGCAGCAGTCAGCGGGCCTGTAACGCAGCAGTCAGCGGGCCTGTAACGCAGCAGTCAGCGGGCCTGTAACGCAGCAGTCAGCGGGCCTGTAACGCAGCAGTCAGCGGGCCTGTAACGCAGCAGTCAGCGGGCCTGTAACGCAGCAGTCAGCGGGCCTGTAACGCAGCAGTCAGCGGGCCTGTAACGCAGCAGTCAGCGGGCCTGTAACGCAGCAGTCAGCGGGCCCGTAACGCAGCAGTCAGCGGGCCCGGAACGCAGCAGTCAGCGAGCCCGGAACGCAGCAGTCAGCGGGCCCGTAACGCAGAAGTCAGCGGGCCCGTAACGCAGCAGTCAGCGGGCCCCTAAGGCAGCAGTCAGCGGGCCCGTAACGCAGCAGTCAGCGGGTCCGTAACGCAGCAGTCAGCGGGTCCGTAACGCAGCAGTCAGCGAGTCCGTAACGCAGCAGTCAGCGGGTCCGTAACGCAGCAGTCAGCGGGTCCGTAACGCAGCAGTCAGCGGGTCCGTAACGCAGCAGTCAGCGGGTCCGTAACGCAGCAGTCAGCGGGTCCGTAACGCAGCAGTCAGCGGGTCCGTAACGCAGCAGTCAGCGGGTCCGTAACGCAGCAGTCAGCGGGTCCGTAACGGAGAAGTCAACGGGCCCGTAACGCAGCAGTCAGCAGGCCCGTTCTGCAGCAGTCAGCAGGCCCGTAACGCAGCAGTCAGCAGGCCCGTAACGCAGCAGTCAGCAGGCCCGTAACGCAGCAGTCAGCAGGCCCGTAACGCAGCAGTCAGCAGGCCCGTAACGCAGCAGTCAGCAGGCCCGTAACGCAGCAGTCAGCAGGCCCGTAACGCAGCAGTCAGCGGGCCCGTAACGCAGCAGTCAGCGGGCCTGTAACGCAGCAGTCAGCGGGCCTGTATAACGTTTCGGGCACTCCTCTTACCCACACCGTTCCCTTGCGAGGAGCAGCGAAGTAGGGCTTGTAACCGTAGAATCCGGAGTCCACATAGTGAAGGCCGCACAGGCCGTGTCTGCGGAGAGAGAAGCTGCGGTCAGGAACACGCTCTCCGGTTGGAGGAGGGAGAGGGGGTGTTGCCGGTGTGGGCACTCACGAGGCGTAGCAGTTGTCCTGCGCCACCACCACCCCGCAGTACGGCAGCAGCCAGCTCATCTCCGTGCCCTGGAAACGCTTCATATTGTTGACTGGCGCATCAAGACGGCGAAGATCCCAAAACTTCAGCCGCCGGTCGTTTCCACAAGTCACAAAGAAGTTACTGAAGAGAAAGAAAAACAACTGCAGATCTTATAATAGTGCCGGAGCGTTATAAGAGGAGCGGCTGATATCAGTCACACATATGATGTAATGTCTCTGGAGGATATAATAGTGCTGGAGTGATATAAGAGGAGCGGCCGATATCAGTCACATATGATGTAATGTCTCTGGAGGATATAATAGTACTGGAGTGTTATAAGAGGAGCGGCTGATATCAGTCACACATATGATGTAATGTCTCTGGAGGATATAATAGTACTGGAGTGATATAAGAGGAGCGGCTGATATCAGTCACATATGATGTAATGTCTCTGGTGGATATAATAGTACTGGAGTGTTATAAGAGGAGCGGCTGATATCAGTCACACATATGATGTAATGTCTGTGGAGGATATAATAGTACTGGAGTGATATAAGAGGAGCGGCTGATATCAGTCACACATATGATGTAATGTCTGTAGGATATAATAGTGCTGGAGTGATATAAGAAGAGGAGCGGCTGATATCAGTCACATATGATGTAATGTCTGGAGGATATAATAGTACTGGAGTGATATAAGAGGAGCGGCTGATATCAGTCACATATGATGTAATGTCTCTGAGGGATATAACAGTGCTGGAGTGTTATAAGAGGGGCGGCTGATATTAGTCACATATGATGTAATGTCTCTGGAGGATATAATAGTACTGGAGTGTTATAAGAGGAGCGGCTGATATCAGTCACATATGATGTAATGTCTGGAGGATATAATAGTGCTGGAGTGTTATAAGAGGAGCGGCTGATATCAGTCACATATGATGTAATGTCTCTGGGGGATATAATAGTACTGGAGTGTTATAAGAGGAGCGGCTGATATCAGTCACATATGATGTAATGTCTCTGAAGGATATAATAGTACTGGAGTGATATAAGAGGAGCGGCTGATATCAGTCACACATATGATGTAATGTCTCTGGAGGATATAATAGTACTGGAGTGTTATAAGAGGAGCGGCTGATATCAGTCACATATATGATGTAATGTCTCTGGAGGATATAATAGTGCTGGAGTGATATAAGAGGAGCGGCTGATATCAGTCACATATGATGTAATGTCTCTGGAGGTTATAATAGTGCTGGAGTGATATAAGAGGAGCGGCTGATATCAGTCACACATATGATGTAATGTCTCTGGAGGATATAATAGTGCTGGAGTGATATAAGAGGAACGGCTGATATCAGTCACATATGATGTAATGTCTCTGGAGGATATAATAGTACTGGAGTGATATAAGAGGAGCGGCTGATATCAGTCACATATATGATGTAATGTCTCTGGAGTATATAATAGTACTGGAGTGATATAAGAGGAGCGGCTGATATCAGTCACATATATGATGTAATGTCTCTGGAGGATATAATAGTGCTGGAGTGATATAAGAGGAGCGGCTGATATCAGTCACATATGATGTAATGTCTCTGGAGGATATAATAGTACTGGAGTGTTAGAACAGGAGCGGCTGATATCAGTCACATATATGATGTAATGTCTCTGGAGGATATAATAGTACTGGAGTGATATAAGAGGAGCGGCTGATATCAGTCACACATATGATGTAATGTCTCTGGTGGATATAATAGTGCTGGAGTGATATAAGAGGAGCGGCTGATATCAGTCACACATATGATGTAATGTCTCTGGAGGATATAATAGTGCTGGAGTGATATAAGAGGAGCGGCTGATATCAGTCACATATGATGTAATGTCTCTGGAGGATATAATAGTACTGGAGTGTTAGAACAGGAGCGGCTGATATCAGTCACATATATGATGTAATGTCTCTGGAGGATATAATAGTACTGGAGTGATATAAGAGGAGCGGCTGATATCAGTCACATATATGATGTAATGTCTCTGGAGGATATAATAGTGCTGGAGTGATATAAGAGGAGCGGCTGATATCAGTCACATATGATGTAATGTCTCTGGAGGATATAATAGTACTGGAGTGATATAAGCGAAGCGGCTGATATCAGTCACATATATGATGTAATGTCTCTGGAGGATATAATAGTGCTGGAGTGTTATAAGAGGAGCGGCTGATATCAGTCACACATATGATGTAATGTCTCTGGAGGATATAATAGTACTGGAGTGTTATAAGAGGAGCGGCTGATATCAGTCACACATATGATGTAATGTCTCTGGAGGATATAATAGTGCTGGAGTGATATAAGAGGAGCGGCTGATATCAGTCACATATGATGTAATGTCTCTGGAGGATATAATAGTACTGGAGTGATATAAGAGGAGCGGCTGATATCAGTCACACATATGATGTAATGTCTCTGGAGGATATAATAGTACTGGAGTGATATAAGAGGAGCTGCTGATATCAGTAACACATATGATGTAATGTCTGGAGGATATAATAGTACTGGAGTGATATAAGAGGAGCGGCTGATGTCAGTCACATATGATGTAATGTCTCTGGAGGATATAATAGTACTGGAGTGATATAAGAGGAGCGGCTGATATCAGTCACACATATGATGTAATGTCTCTGGAGGATATAATAGTGCTGGAGTGATATAAGAGGAGCGGCTGATATCAGTCACATATATGATGTAATGTCTCTGGAGGATATAATAGTACTGGAGTGATATAAGAGGAGCGGTTGATATCAGTCACACATATGATGTAATGTCTCTGGAGGATATAATAGTACTGGAGTGTTATAAGAGGAGCGGCTGATATCAGTCACATATGATGTAATGTCTCTGGAGGATATAATAGTACTGGAGTGATATAAGAGGAGCGGCTGATATCAGTCACATATGATGTTATGTCTCTGGAGGATATAATAGTACTGGAGTGATATAAGAGGAGCGGCTGATATCAGTCACGTGATGAGCTGTGTATGTCGGTGACCTGAGTCGCGAATCCTGTACCTGTCCGCTTTACACCACTCGATGCCGCGCACCGCATTGTCGTGGGCAGAGAAGCTGAGGAAGGGGTACTGCTTTATCACACGGCCATGGCGAACCCTCTGCAAAACAGACTTGGTCTTCAGGTCCCATATTGCTACTGTTCCTAAAACCATAAAAAAAGGTTCCATATTAGTTCTGGGTGTTATGCGATTCTGCACCAGTGATCAGAAGACGGGAGAGAGGTCCCAAAACAGTCACTTACTCATCTGCTTCTAAGAAAGAGCAAACCCCCTCCCAAATCAGCAAATTCTCACCGGTCACCTAAATATAACTAGACGACTATCCCTGTACAGGTGAGAACAGGACACCGGTCACCTCACTATAACTAGAAGACTATCCCTGTACAGGTGAGGACAGGACACCGGTCACCTCACTATAACTAGAAGACTATCCCTGTACAGGTGAGAACAGGACACCGGTCACCTCACTATAACTAGAAGACTATCCCTGTACAGGTGAGAACAGGACACCGGTCACCTCACTATAACTAGAAGACTATCCCTGTACAGGTGAGAACAGGACACCGGTCACCTCACTATAACTAGAAGACTATCCCTGTACAGATGAGAACAGGACACCGGTCACCTCACTATAGGACTATCCCTGTACAGGTGAGAACAGGACACCGGTCACCTCACTATAACTAGAAGACTATCCCTGTACAGGTGAGAACAGGACACCGGTCACCTCACTATAACTAGAAGACTATCCCTGTACAGGTGAGAACAGGACACCGGTCACCTCACTATAACTAGAAGACTATCCCTGTACAGGTGAGAACAGGACACCGGTCACCTCACTATAACTAGAAGACTATCCCTGTACAGATGAGAACAGGACACCGGTCACCTCACTATAGGACTATCCCTGTACAGGTGAGAACAGGACACCGGTCACCTCACTATAACTAGAAGACTATCCCTGTACAGGTGAGAAGAGGACACCGGTCACCTCACTATAACTAGAAGACTATCCCTGTACAGATGAGAACAGGACACCGATCACCTCACTATAACTAGAAGACTATCCCTGTACAGGTGAGAACAGGACACCGGTCACCTCACTATAGGACTATCCCTGTACAGGTGAGAACAGAAGACTGGTCACACAGGAATGGGCACTCACCATCATAGAAGCCAGCTGCCAGGTACTGGTGTGGTTTGGAGGGCAGCCAGGCTACAGTATAGCACTGCCCATTCTCACCAGGGTAACAAGCCTTAATAGAGCCCACATGAAGTCGGACAACGCAGTCCACCTGGAAGACAAATGTCATTGTCAGCCGATCCAAACTAAGCAACTCCCATAGAACCAATCTCCTAGCTAGAGACATGTAACTGGTCTGGATATGGGGCGCGGAGGGTCAGCGTGTGGACATGGGGCGCGGAGGGTCAGCGTGTGGACATGGGGCGCGGAGGGTCAGCGTGTGGGCATGGGGCGCGGAGGGTCAGCGTGTGGGCATGGGGCGCGGAGGGTCAGCGTGTGGGCATGGGGCGCGGAGGGTCAGCGTGTGGGCATGGGGCGCGGAGGGTCAGCGTGTGGAAATGGGGCGCGGAGGGTCAGCGTGTGGACATGGGGCGCGGAGGGTCAGCGTGTGGACATGGGGCGCGGAGGGTCAGCGTGTGGACATGGGGCGCGGAGGGTCAGCGTGTGGACATGGGGCGCGGAGGGTCAGCGTGTGGACATGGGGCGCGGAGGGTCAGCGTGTGGACATGGGGCGCGGAGGGTCAGCGTGTGGACATGGGGCGCGGAGGGTCAGCGTGTGGACATGGGGCGCGGAGGGTCAGCGTGTGGACATGGGGCGCGGAGGGTCAGCGTGTGGACATGGGGCGCGGAGGGTCAGCGTGTGGACATGGGGCGCGGAGGGTCAGCGTGTGGACATGGGGCGCGGAGGGTCAGCGTGTGGACATGGGGCGCGGAGGGTCAGCGTGTGGACATGGGGCGCGGAGGGTCAGCGTGTGGACATGGGGCGCGGAGGGTCAGCGTGTGGACATGGGGCGCGGAGGGTCAGCGTGTGGACATGGGGCGCGGAGGGTCAGCGTGTGGACATGGGGCGCGGAGGGTCAGCGTGTGGACATGGGGCGCGGAGGGTCAGCGTGTGGACATGGGGCGCGGAGGGTCAGCGTGTGGACATGGGGCGCGGAGGGTCAGCGTGTGGACATGGGGCGCGGAGGGTCAGCGTGTGGACATGGGGCGCGGAGGGTCAGCGTGTGGACATGGGGCGCGGAGGGTCAGCGTGTGGACATGGGGCGCGGAGGGTCAGCGTGTGGACATGGGGCGCGGAGGGTCAGCGTCTGGACATGGGGCGCTGAGGGTCAGCGTCTGGACATAGGGCGCTGAGGGTCAGCGTCTGGACATAGGGCTCCTGCTTGGAGGACTGGTGATGCACAATGTATCAGAATGATTGTGTATGTATTACAGTAAGAAGTATCCCGCGTTGTTTTGTAAGGGACTATGATTGCTCGGTATCTTCACTGTTTCCATGAAGCATCATCCATCTCCGGCCGTCAGAAAGACGACACGTCCGATGCGCCTCAGCGACTTTAATTATAAGGAACTAGGTGACGGCAAAGTGATTATTGACCAAGAGCCGGGGGAGGGTTATAATACGAGAGCGAGCACAGAGTGTCAGATGCACTAAATACAAGAGATATGTTTTCTATATGCCCTATATACAAGTGACGTGACCTCTAAATACACTATACACTGTGATAAGGTGTATCCCCTATATACAAGTAATGTGTGCTCTATAGGTATCCCCTATATACAAGTAATGTGTCCTCTATAGGTATCCCCTGTACACAAGTAATGTGTGCTCTATCCGTATCCCCTATATACAAGTGACGAGACCTCTAAATGTATCCCCTATATACAAGACATGCCGTGTTATACACTATACACTATGATAAGGTGTATCCCCTATATACAAGTAATGTGTGCTCTATAGGTATCCCCTATACACAAGTAATGTGTGCTCTATCTGTATCCCCTATATACAAGTAATGTGTGCTCTATGCGTATCCCCTATATACAAGTAATGTGTGCTCTATCCATATCCCCTATATACAAGTAATGTGTGCTCTATCCGTATCCCCTATATACAAGTGACGAGACATCTAAATGTATCCCCTATATACAAGACATGCCGTGTTATACACTATACACTATGATAAGGTGTATCCCCTATATACAAGTAATGTTTGCTCTATAGGTATCCCCTATACACAAGTAATGTGTGCTCTATCTGTATCCCCTATATACAAGTAATGTGTGCTCTATCCGTATCCCCTATATACAAGTAATGTGTGCTCTATCCGTATCCCCTATATACAAGTAATGTGTGCTCTATGCGTATCCCCTATATACAAGTAATGTGTGCTCTATACGTATCACCTATATACAAGAGACGTGACCTCTAAATGTATCCCCTATATACAAGTAATGTGTGCTCTATGCGTAACCCCTATATACAAGTAATGTGTGCTCTATGCGTATCCCCTATATACAAGTAATGTGTGCTCTATGTGTATCCCCTATATACAAGTAATGTGTGCTCTATGTGTATCCCCTATATACAAGTAATGTGTGCTCTATGCGTATCCCCTATATGCAAGTAATGTGTGCTCTATACGTATCCCCTATATACAGGTAATGTGTGCTCTATCCGTATCCCCTATATACAAGTAATGTGTGCTCTATCCGTATCCCCTATATACAAGTAACGTGTGCTCTATCCGTATCCCCTATATACAAGTAACGTGTGCTCTATCCGTATCCCCTATATACAAGTAATGTGTGCTCTATGCGTATCCCCTATATACAAGTAATGGGTTCTCTATGTGTATCCTCTATATACAAGTAATGTGTTCTCTATACGTATCCCCTGTATACAAGTAATGTGTGCTCTATGCGTATCCCCTATATACAAGTAATGTGTGCTCTATGTGTATCCCCTATATACAAGTACCGTGCTATATTAATATCCCCTACATACAAGTAATGTGTGTGCTATAGGTATCCCCTATATACAAGTAATGTGTTCTCTATGTGTATCCTCTATATACAAGTAATGTGTGTTCTATAGGAATCCCCTGTATACAAGTAAAGTGTGCTCTATGTGTATCACCTATATACAAGCAATGTGTGCTCTATAGGTATCCCCTGTATACAAGTAATGTGTGCTCTATACGTATCCCCTATATACAAGTAATGTGTTCTCTATACGTATCCCCTGTATACAAGTAATGTGTGCACTATAGGTATCCCCTATATACAAGTAATGTGTGCTCTATGCGTATCCCCTATATACAAGTAATGTGTTCTCTATACGTATCCCCTGTATACAAGTAATGTGTGCTCTATATGTATCCCCTATATACAAGTAATGTGTTCTCTATACGTATCCCCTGTAAACAAGTAATGTGTGCTCTATAGGTATCCCCTATATACAAGTAATGTGTTCTCTATGTGTATCCTCTATATACAAGTAATGTGTTCTCTATATGTATCACCTACATACAAGTAATGTGTTCTCTATACGTTTCCCCTGTATACAAGTAATGTGTGCTCTATAGGTATCCCCTATATACAAGTAATGTGTGCTCTATGTGTATCCCCTATATACAAGTGCCGTGCTATATACATATCCCCTACATACAAGTAATGTGTGCTCTATACGTATCCCCTGTATACAAGTAATGTGTGCACTATAGGTATCCCCTATATACAAGTCATGTGTTCTCTATGTGTATCCCCTATATACAAGTAATGTGTTCTCTATACGTATCCCCTGGATACAAGTAATGTGTGCTCTATACGTATCCCCTATATACAAGTAATGTGTTCTCTATAGGTATCCCCTATATACAAGTAGTTTGTGCTCTATGCGTGTCCCCTATATATACAAGTAATGTGTGCTCTGTACATATCCCCTATATATACACACACAAGTAATGTGTGCTCTATACGTATCCCCTATATACAAGTAATGTGTGCTCTATACGTATCTCCTATATACAAGTAATGTGTGCTCTATGTGTATCCCCTATATACAAGTGACGTGACCTCTAAATGTATCCCCTATATACAAGTAATGTGTGCTCTATGCGTATCCCCTATATACAAGTAATGTGTGCTCTATGTGTATCCCCTATATACAAGTAATGTGTGCTCTGTGTATCCCCTATATACAAGTAATGTGTGCTCTATGCGTATCCCCTATATGCAAGTAATGTGTGCTCTATACGTATCCCCTATATACAAGTAATGTGTGCTCTATCCGTATCCCCTATATACAAGTAGTGTGCTCTATCCGTATCCCCTATATACAAGTAATGTGTGCTCTATGCGTATCCCCTATATACAAGTAATGTGTGCTCTATGCGTATCCCCTATATACAAGTAATGTGTGCTCTATCTGTATCCCCTATATACAAGTAATGTGTGCTCTATACGTATCCCTACATACAAGTAATGTGTGCTCTATACGTATCCCCTATATACAAGTAATGTGTGCTCTATATGTATCCCTAAATACAAGTAATGTGTGCTCTATACCTATCCCTATATACAAGTAATGTGTGCTCTATACATATCCCCTATATAAAAGTAATGTGTGCTCTACGCGTATCCCTATATACAAGAAATGTGTGCTCTATACGTATCCCCTATATACAAGTAATGTGTGCTCTATACGTATCCCGTATATACAAGTAATGTGTGCTCTATACATATCCCCTATATAAAATTAGTGTGCTCTATACGTATCACCTATATACAAGTAATCTTTGCTCTATACATATCCCCTATACACAAGTAATGTGTGCTCTATACATATCCCCTATAGACAATGTGTGTTCTATACGTATCCCCTATATATGTAAGTAATGTATACCCTATATACAAGTAATGTGTGCATTATACATATCCCCTATATACAAGTACCGTGCTCTATATATATCCCCTACATACAAGTAATGCGTGATCTATACATATCCCTACATACAAGTAATGTGTGCTCTATAGGTCTTCTCCATATACAGGACATACCATGCTATACACTATACAAGTGACGGTGTGTTTCCAGCCTCTACCCAAATCCCTTATATATATATTGTCATGGGGTTTATTAGGTTAATACACGATCAATAGAGCCAGTGACGACAGGACAACTCCAACAGGGTTTATTGCATAATATATATATATATATATATATATATATATATATATATATATATATATATGAGACAGTGCGTATCCCAGCACATATACACATGAGGCAGTCGTTACCTTACAGATCGTCAGCTCCCAGGGATCTGCAGAGAAGAGAAAATATTCAGTACAATGCTGTAATCTGATCAACAAACCCTATGTCATCTATAGGGAAACCTCATCCCTCCCAGGAGAATGCAGAGCATGTTTACTATGGGGTCCGCTATGGGGAGCACTGATCCCATTCAGGGCATATATCCTGCATCATGCACAAACAAGGCCGAATTTATAATGACCTCAAAACTGATCCTGTCCCCAGGGTCTTCCTCCAGTGCCCCCTTCATATCTATAGAGCCCCAGTACCGAGCTGGGGGTGTTATAACCTCATGTCACCCCAATCACCAGAACGTCCCCTCAGTCTCCAGGACGCTTCTGTATGGAGAGATAAGAGGAGGATGACAGGGTGATAGATGGCCCCGGCCTCCTCCCGCTATCTGGGCCTCACCATCACATCTAGACATGACTGATCACTACAGGGGCCACTGCCCAAACCCCATAACACCAGGGACAAGGCCCAGTATTATTAATACAGATACAACTGGGGTGTGAGATCTATGTCCCTGGAGCAGCCAAACAAACCGCAAGATGGGAGAACAGGGACCCCGGGAGGGCAGAAAACACCCGTCCTGCACTGTATACGGAATATACTCTATAGGGTCAAGACGGAGCAGACAGACAATGTACACACAACCCAGAGCCAGCAATAGAGACACGGCCCCCGGGGGCACCTGATAACCGGAGATAAGCGGAGGGTTAATGACTGAACCGTCACTGCTCCCAGGAGGTGAGGGGTTAATAGGGGACGACTGCAGACGAGACAATGGACACCTGGGTCTAGTGATGTTACACCCGTTTATCACCCCTAATACCAACATCGCAGTACACCCCTATACACCTAATTATCACCTCCTAATACCAACATCCGCAGTACACCCCTATACACCAGATTATCACCCCTAATACCAACATCCGCAGTACACCCCTATACACCAGATTATCACCCCCTAATACCAACATCCACAGTACATCCCTATACACCAGATTATTACCCCCTAATACCAACATCCACAGTACACCCCTATACACCCGATTATCACCTCCTAATACCAACATCCACAGTACATCCCTATACACCAGATTATTACCCCCTAATACCAACATCCGCAGTACACCCCTATACACCAGAGTATCACCCCCTAATACCAACATCCACAGTACATCCCTATACACCAGATTATTACCCCCTAATACCAACATCCGCAGTACACCCCTATACACCAGATTATTACCCCCTAATACCAACATCCGCAGTACACCCCTATACACCAGATTATCACCTCCTAATACCAACATCCGCAGTACACCCCTATACACCAGATTATCACCCCCTAATACCAACATCCAAAGTACACCCCTATACACCCGATTATCACCCCCTAATACCAACATCCGCAGTACACCCCTATACACTAGATTATCACCTCCTAATACCAACATCCGCAGTACACCCCTATACACCAGATTATCACCCCCTAATACCAACATCCGTAGTATACCCCTATACACCAGATTATCACCCCCTAATACCAACATCCGCAGTACACCCCTATACACCAGATTATCACCCCTAATACCAACATCCGCAGTACACCCCTATACACCCGATTATCACCCCCTAATACCAACATCCGCAGTACACCCCTATACACCCGATTATCACCCCCTAATACCAACATCCGCAGTACACCCCTATACACCCGATTATCACCTCCTAATACCAACATCCACAGTACACCCCGATACACCAGATTATCACCCCTAATACCAAAATCCGCAGAACACCCCTATACACCAGATTATCACCCCTAATACCAACATCCGCAGTACACCCCTATACACCAGATTATCACCTCCTAATACCAACATCCGCAGTACACTCCTATACACCAGATTATTACCCCCTAATACCAACATCCGCAGTACACTCCTATACAACAGATTATCACCTCCTAATACCAACATCCGCAGTACACTCCTATACACCAGATTATTACCCCCTAATACTAACATCCGCAGTACACCCCTATACACCAGATTATCACCCCCTAATACCAACATCCGCAGTACACCCCTATACACCAGATTATCACCCCTAATACCAACATCCGCAGTACATCCATATACACCAGATTATCACCTCCTAATACCAACATCCGCAGTACACCCCTATACACCAGATTATCACCCCCTAATACCAACATCCGCAGTACACCCCTATACACCAGATTATCACCCCCTAATACCAACATCCACAGTACACCCCTATACACCAGATTATCACCCCCTAATACCAACATCCGCAGTACATCCCTATACACCAGATTAATACCCTCTAATACCAACATCCGCAGTACACCCCTATACACCAGATTATCACCCCTAATACCAACATCCGCAGTACACCCCTATACACCAGATTATCACCCCTAATACCAACATCCGCAGTACACCCCTATACACCAGATTATCACCTCCTAATACCAACATCCGCAGTACACCCCTATACACCAGATTAATACCCCTAATACCAACATCCGCAGTACACCCCTATACACCAGATTATCACCACCTAATACCAACATCCGCAGTACACCCCTATACACCAGATTATCACCCCCTAATACCAACATCCGCAGTACACCCCTATACACCAGATTATCACCCCCTAATACCAACATCCGCAGTACACCCCTATACACCAGATTATCACCTCCTAATACCAACATTCGCAGTACACCCCTATACACCAGATTATCACCTCCTAATACCAACATCCACAGTACACCCCTATACACCAGATTATCAATACCAACATCCGCAGTATACCCCTATACACCAGATTATCACCTCCTAATACCAACATCCGCAGTACACCCCTATACACCAGATTATCACCCCCTAATACCAACATCCACAGTACACCCCTATACACCAGATTAATACCCCCTAATACCAACATCCGCAGTACACCCCTATACACCAGATTATCAATACCAACATCCGCAGTATACCCCTATACACCAGATTATTACCTCCTAATACCAACATCCGCAGTACACCCCTATACACCAGATTATCACCCCCTAATACCAACATCCGCAGTACACCCCTATACACTAGATTATTACCCCCTAATACCAACATCCGCAGTACACCCCTATACACCAGATTATTACCCATTAATACCAACATCCGCAGTACACCCCTATACACCAGATTATTACCCCCTAATACCAACATCCGCAGTACACCCCTATACACCAGATTATCACCACCTAATACCAACATCCGCAGTACACCCCCTATACACCAGATTATCACCCCCTAATACCAACATCCGCAGTACACCCCTATACACCAGATTATCACCCCCTAATACCAACATCCGCAGTACACCCCTATATACCAGATTATCACCACCTAATACCAACATCTGCAGTACACCCCTATACACCAGATTATTACCCCCAATACCAACATCCGCAGTACACCCCTATACACCAGATTATCACTCCTAATACCAACATCCGCAGTACACCCCTATACACCAGATTATCACCCCTAATACCAAAATCCGCAGAACACCCCTATACACCAGATTATCACCCCTAATACCAACATCCGCAGTACACCCCTATACACCAGATTATCACCTCCTAATACCAACATCCGCAGTACACCCCTATACACCAGATTATCACCTAATACCAACATCCGCAGTACACCCCTATACACCAGATTATCACCCCCTAATACCAACATCCACAGTACACCCCTATACACCAGATTATCACCCCCTAATACCAACATCCGCAGTACATCCCTATACACCAGATTAATACCCTCTAATACCAACATCCGCAGTACACCCCTATACACCAGATTATCACCCCTAATACCAACATCCGCAGTACACCCCTATACACCAGATTATCACCCCTAATACCAACATCCGCAGTACACCCCTATACACCAGATTATCACCTCCTAATACCAACATCCGCAGTACACCCCTATACACCAGATTAATACCCCTAATACCAACATCCGCAGTACACCCCTATACACCAGATTATCACCACCTAATACCAACATCCGCAGTACACCCCTATACACCAGATTATCACCCCCTAATACCAACATCCGCAGTACACCCCTATACACCAGATTATCACCCCCTAATACCAACATCCGCAGTACACCCCTATACACCAGATTATCACCTCCTAATACCAACATTCGCAGTACACCCCTATACACCAGATTATCACCTCCTAATACCAACATCCGCAGTACACCCCTATACACCAGATTATCACCCCCTAATACCAACATCCGCAGTACACCCCTATACACCAGATTATCAATACCAACATCCGCAGTATACCCCTATACACCAGATTATCACCTCCTAATACCAACATCCGCAGTACACCCCTATACACCAGATTATCACCCCCTAATACCAACATCCGCAGTACACCCCTATACACTAGATTATTACCCCCTAATACCAACATCCGCAGTACACCCCTATACACCAGATTATTACCCATTAATACCAACATCCGCAGTACACCCCTATACACCAGATTATTACCCCCTAATACCAACATCCGCAGTACACCCCTATACACCAGATTATCACCACCTAATACCAACATCCGCAGTACACCCCCTATACACCAGATTATCACCCCCTAATACCAACATCCGCAGTACACCCCTATACACCAGATTATCACCCCCTAATACCAACATCCGCAGTACACCCCTATATACCAGATTATCACCACCTAATACCAACATCTGCAGTACACCCCTATACACCAGATTATTACCCCCAATACCAACATCCGCAGTACACCCCTATACACCAGATTATCACTCCTAATACCAACATCCGCAGTACACCCCTATACACCAGATTATCACCCCTAATACCAACATCCACAGTACACCCCTATACACCAGATTATCACCACCTAATACCAACATCCGCAGTACACCCCTATACACCAGATTATCACCCCCAATACCAACATCCGCAGTACACCCCTATACACCAGATTATTACCCCCTAATACCAACATCCGCAGTACACCCCTATACACCAGATTATCACCCCTAATACCAACATCCGCAGTACATCCCTATACACCAGATTATCACCTCCTAATACCAACATCCGCAGTACACCCCTATACACCAGATTATCACCTAATACCAACATCCGCAGTACAGCCCTATACACCAGATTATCACCCCTAATACCAACATCCGCAGTACACCCCTATACACCAGATTATCACCTAATACCAACATCCGCAGTACACCTCTATACACCAGATCACCCCCTAATACCAACATCCGCAGTACACCCCTATACACCAGATAATCACCTCCTAATACCAACATCCACAGTACACCCCTATACACCAGATTATCACCCCTAATACCAACATCCACAGTACACCCCTATACACTAGATTATCACCACCTAATACCAACATCCGCAGTACACCCCTATACACCAGATTATCACCCCCTAATACCAACATCCGCAGTACACCCCTATACACCAGATTATCACCCCCAATACCAACATCCGCAGTACACCCCTATACACCAGATTATTACCCCTAATACCAACATCCCCAGTACACCCCTATACACCAGATTATCACTCCTAATACCAACATCCGCAGTACATCCCTATATACCAGATTATCACCTCCTAATACCAACATCCGCAGTACACCCCTATACACCAGATTATCACCTAATACCAACATCCGCAGTACAGCCCTATACACCAGATTATCACCCCTAATACCAACATCCGCAGTACACCCCTATACACCAGATTATCAGATAATACCAACATCCGCAGTACACCCCTATACACCAGATAATCACCTCCTAATACCAACATCCACAGTACACCCCTATACACCAGATTATCACCTCCTAATACCAACAACCGCAGTACACCCCTATACACCAGATTATCACCCCCTAATACCAACATCCGCAGTACACCCCTATACACCAGATTATCACCTCCTAATACCAACATCCGCAGTACACCCCTATACACCAGATTATTACCCCCTAATACTAACATCCGCAGTACACCCCTATACATCAGATTATCACCTTCTAATACCAACATCCGCAGTACATGCCTATACACCAGATTATCACCACCTAATACCAACATCCGCAGTACACCCCTATACACCAGATTATCACCCCCTAATACCAACATCCGCAGTACACCCCTATACACCAGATTATCAACCGCTAATACCAACATCCGCAGTACACCCCTATACACCAGATTATCACCCCTAATACCAACATCCGCAGTACACCCCTATACACCAGATTATCACCCCTAATACCAACATCCGCAGTACACCCCTATACACCAGATTACCCCCTAATACCAACATCCGCAGTACACCCCTATACACCAGATTATTACCCCCTAATACCAACATCCGCAGTACACCCCTATACACCAGATTATCACCCCCTAATACCAACATCCGCAGTACACCCCTATACACCAGATTATCACCTCCTAATACCAACATCTGCAGTACACCCCTATATACCAGATTATCACCTCCTAATACCAACATCCGCAGTACACCCCCTATACACCAGATTATCACCTCCTAATACCAACATCCACAGTACACCCCTATACACCAGATTATCACCCCTAATACCAACATCCACAGTACACCCCTATACACCAGATTATCACCCCTAATACCAACATCCGCAGTACACCCCTATACACCAGATTATCACCCCTAATACCAACATCCGCAGTACACCCCTATACACCAGATTATCACCCCTAATACCAACATCCGCAGTACACCCCTATACACCAGATTATTACCCCCTAATACCAACATCCGCAGTACACCCCTATACACCAGATTATCACCCCCTAATACCAACATCCGCAGTACACCTATACACCAGATTATCACCTCCTAATACCAACATCCGCAGTACACCCCTATACACCAGATTATCACCTCCTAATACCAACATCCGCAGTACACCCCTATACACCAGATTATCACCTCCTAATACCAACATCCGCAGTACACCCCCTATACACCAGATTGTCACTCCTAATACCAACATCCGCAGTATACCCCTATACACCAGATTATCACCCCTAATACCAACATCCGCAGTACACCCCTATACACCAGATTATCACCCCTAATACCAACATCCGCAGTACACCCCTATACACCAGATTATCACCTCCTAATACCAACATCCGCAGTACACCCCTATACACCAGATTATCACCCCTAATACCAACATCCGCAGTACACCCCTATACACCAGATTATCACCACCTAATACCAACATCCGCAGTACACTCCTATACACCAGATTATCACCCCTAATACCAACATCCGCAGTACACCCCTATACACCAGATTATCACCCCTAATACCAACATCCGCAGTACACCCCTATACACCAGATTATCACCACCTAATACCAACATCCGCAGTACACTCCTATACACCAGATTATCACCTCCTAATACCAACATCCGCAGTACACTCCTATATACCAGATTATCACCTTCTAATACCAACATCCGCAGTAGACCCCTATATACCAGATTATCACCCCTAATACCAACATCCGCAGTACACCCCTATACACCAGATTATCACTCCTAATACCAACATCCGCAGTACACCCCTATACACCAGATTATCACCCCTAATACCAACATCCGCAGTACACCCCTATACACCAGATTATCACCTCCTAATACCAACATCCGCAGTACACCCCTATACACCAGATTATCACCCCCTAATACCAACATCCGCAGTACACCCCTATACACCATATTATCACCCCCTAATACCAACATCCGCAGTACACCCCTATACACCAGATTATCACCCCCTAATACCAACATCCACAGTACACCCCTATACACCAGATTATCACCTCCTAATACCAACATCCGCAGTACACCCCCTATACACCAGATTGTCACTCCTAATACCAACATCCGCAGTATACCCCTATACACCAGATTATCACCCCTAATACCAACATCCGCAGTACACCCCTATACACCAGATTATCACCCCTAATACCAACATCCGCAGTACACCCCTATACACCAGATTATCACCTCCTAATACCAACATCCGCAGTACACCCCTATACACCAGATTATCAATACCAACATCCGCAGTACACCCCTATACACCAGATTATCACCCCTAATACCAACATCCGCAGTACACCCCTATACACCAGATTATCACCTCCTAATACCAACATCCGAAGTACACTCCTATACACCAGATTATCACCTCCTAATACCAACATCCGCAGTACACTCCTATACACCAGATTATCACCTCCTAATACCAACATCCGCAGTACACCCCTATACACCAGATTATCACTCCTAATACCAACATCCGCAGTACACCCCTATACACCAGATTATCACCCCTAATACCAACATCCGCAGTACACCCCTATACACCAGATTATCACCCCCTAATACCAACATCCGCAGTACACCCCTATACACCAGATTATCACCTCCTAATACCAACATCCGCAGTACACCCCTATACACCAGATTATCACCCCTAATACCAACATCCGCAGTACACCCCTATACACCAGATTATCACCACCTAATACCAACATCCGCAGTACACCCCTATACACCAGATTATCACCCCTAATACCAACATCCGCAGTACACCCCTATACACCAGATTATCACCCCTAATACCAACATCCGCAGTACACCCCTATACACCAGATTATCACCCCTAATACCAACATCTGCAGTACACCCCTATACACCAGATTATCACCTCCTAATACCAACATCCGCAGTACACCCCTATACACCAGATTATCAATACCAACATCCGCAGTACACCCCTATACACCAGATTGTCACTCCTAATACCAACATCCGCAGTACACCCCTATACACCAGATTATCACCCCTAATACCAACATCCGCAGTACACCCCTATACACCAGATTATCACCACCTAATACCAACATCCGCAGTACACCCCTATACACCAGATTATCACCCCCTAATACCAACATCCGCAGTACACCCCTATACACCAGATTATCACCCCCAATACCAACATCCGCAGTACACCTCTATATACCAGATTATCAATACCAACATCCGCAGTACACCCCTATACACCAGATTATCACCTCCTAATACCAACATCCGCAGTACACCCCTATACACCAGATTATCACCTCCTAATACCAACATCCGCAGTACACTCCTATACACCAGATTATCACCTCCTAATACCAACATCCGCAGTACACCCCTATACACCAGATTATCACCCCTAATACCAACATCCACAGTACACCCCTATACACCAGATTATTACCCCCTAATACCAACATCCGCAGTACACCCCTATACACCAGATTATCACCTCCTAATACCAACATCCGCAGTACACCCCTATACACCAGATTATCACCCCTAATACCAACATCCGCAGTACACCCCTATACACCAGATTATCACCCCCAATACCAACATCCGCAGTACACCCCTATACACCAGATTATCACCCCCTAATACCAACATCCGCAGTACACCCCTATACACCAGATTATTACCCCCAATACCAACATCCGCAGTACACCCCTATACACCAGATTATTACCCCCTAATACCAACATCCGCAGTACACCCCTATACACCAGATTATCACCCCCTAATACCAACATCCGCAGTACACCCCTATACACCAGATTATCACCCCTAATACCAACATCCGCAGTACACCCCTATACACCAGATTATCACCCCCTAATACCAACATCCGCAGTACACCCCTATACACCAGATTATCACCCCCTAATACCAACATCCGCAGTACACCCCTATACACCAGATTATCAATACCAACATCCGCAGTACACCCCTATACACCAGATTATCACCTCCTAATACCAACATCCGCAGTACACCCCTATACACCAGATTATCACCCCTAATACCAACATCCACAGTACACCCCTATACACCAGATTATTACCCCCTAATACCAACATCCGCAGTACACCCCTATACACCAGATTATCACCTCCTAATACCAACATCCGCAGTACACCCCTATACACCAGATTATCACCCCTAATACCAACATCCGCAGTACACCCCTATACACCAGATTATCACCCCCAATACCAACATCCGCAGTACACCCCTATACACCAGATTATCACCCCCTAATACCAACATCCGCAGTACACCCCTATACACCAGATTATTACCCCCAATACCAACATCCGCAGTACACCCCTATACACCAGATTATTACCCCCTAATACCAACATCCGCAGTACACCCCTATACACCAGATTATCACCCCCTAATACCAACATCCGCAGTACACCCCTATACACCAGATTATCACCCCTAATACCAACATCCGCAGTACACCCCTATACACCAGATTATCACCCCCTAATACCAACATCCGCAGTACACCCCTATACACCAGATTATCACCCCCTAATACCAACATCCGCAGTACACCCCTATACACCAGATTATCAATACCAACATCCGCAGTACACCCCTATAACCCTGTACAGCCACCCCCTGTCTCTCGGTTAGATTGTGAGCTCCCGGGCTCAGGGATGATGGGAGTGATACATGTATACACATTATATAGGATGGTGTTCTGCTCCCCTCCCCCACACTTCATTGCTCCAGTCTCTGATTGCCGCAGCTGCCTCCACATTAACCCCTCCAGTCAGGAGACGTGTGCGGACACAAAAGGGTTAATGTCCCGTGTTGCAGGCGCTGAACCGTATAATGACCATCTGCCCGGGGGGGATGATGCTGGGGGGGGGGGGGGGGGGGTTGTTGTGGGAGGTCTTAACCCTTACATTTCTGCATCAAATTAAGAAAAGGAAAGCTGCAGCGTATGACCAAAACTAGTATAACCCTCATCATCCAGCGGCCAAGTCCAGTCACATGACTGAGGCGCAGGAGCAGCAGAATGTGGCATCTGTTCATAACGCCCCGTATACACGGGTCAGCCACCCCATAATATACACAGGTCAGCCATCCCATAATATACACGGGTCAGCCACCCCATAATATACACGGGTCAGCCATCCCATAATACACACGGGTCAGCCACCCCATAATACACACGGGTCAGCCATCCCATAATATACACGGGTCAGCCATCCCATAATACACACGGGTCAGCCATCCCATAATACACACGGGTCAGCCATCCCATAATACACACGGGTCAGCCACCCCATAATATACACGGGTCAGCCATCCCATAATATACACGGGTCAGCCATCCCATAATATACACGGGTCAGCCATCCCATAATATACACGGGTCAGCCATCCCATAATACACACGGGTCAGCCATCCCATAATATACACGGGTCAGCCATCCCATAATACACACGGGTCAGCCATCCCATAATACACACGGGTCAGCCATCCCATAATATACACGGGTCAGCCACCCCATAATATACACGGGTCAGCCACCCCATAATATACACGGGTCAGCCACCCCATAATATACACGGGTCAGCCACCCCATAATACACACGGGTCAGCCATCCCATAATATACACGGGTCAGCCATCCCATAATACACACGGGTCAGCCATCCCATAATATACACGGGTCAGCCATCCCATAATATACACGGGTCAGCCATCCCATAATACACACGGGTCAGCCACCCCATAATATACACGGGTCAGCCATCCCATAATATACACGGGTCAGCCATCCCATAATATACACGGGTCAGCCATCCCATAATATACACGGGTCAGCCATCCCATAATACACACGGGTCAGCCATCCCATAATACACACGGGTCAGCCATCCCATAATACACACGGGTCAGCCACCCCATAATATACACGGGTCAGCCGCCCCATAATATACACGGGTCAGCCGCCCCATAATATACACGGGTCAGCTGCCCCATAATACACACGGGTCAGCCATCCCATAATATACACGGGTCAGCCATCCCATAATACACACGGGTCAGCCATCCCATAATATACACGGGTCAGCCATCCCATAATATACACGGGTCAGCCATCCCATAATACACACGGGTCAGCCACCCCATAATACACACGGGTCAGCCACCCCATAATATACACGGGTCAGCCACCCCATAATATACACGGGTCAGCCACCCCATAATACACACGGGTCAGCCACCCCATAATATACACGCGTCAGCCACCCAATAATATACACGGGTCAGCCACCCCATAATATACACGCGTCAGCCACAAAATAATACACACGCGTCAGCCACCCCATAATATACACGGGTCAGCCACCCCATAATATACACGGGTCAGCCACCCCATAATATACACGGGTCAGCCACCCCATAATATACACGGGTCAGCCACCCCGTAATGGAGTAACGCTTCTCTATGTGACGTGTTCTGTGGAGTGACGCTTCTCTATGTGACGTGTTCTGTGGAGTGACGCTTCTCTATGTGACGTGTTCTGTGGAGTGACGCTTCTCTATGTGACGTGTTCTGTGGAGTGACGCTTCTCTATGTGACGTGTTCTGTGGAGTGACGCTTCTCTCTATGACGTGTTCTGTGGAGTGACGCTTCTCTATGTGACGTGTTCTGTGGAGTGACGCTTCTCTATGTGACGTGTTCTGTGGAGTGACGCTTCTCTATGTGACGTGTTCTGTGGAGTGACGCTTCCCTATGACGTGTTCTGTGGAGTGACGCTTCTCTATGTGACGTGTTCTGTGGAGCGACGCTTCTCTATGTGACGTGTTCTGTGGAGCGACGCTTCTCTATGTGACGTGTTCTGTGGAGTGACGCTTCTCTATGTGACGTGTTCTGTGGAGTGACGCTTCTCTATGTGACGTGTTCTGTGGAGTAACGCTTCTCTATGTGACGTGTTCTGTGGAGTGACGCTTCTCTATGTGACGTGTTCTGTGGAGTGACGCTTCTCTATGTGACGTGTTCTGTGGAGTAACGCTTCTTTATGTGACGTGTTCTGTGGAGTGACGCTTCTCTATGTGACGTGTTCTGTGGAGTGACGCTTCTCTATGTGACGTGTTCCGTGGAGTGACGCTTCTCTATGTGACGTGTTCTGTGGAGTGACGCTTCTCTATGACGTGTTCTGTGGAGTGACGCTTCTCTATGTGACGTGTTCTGTGGAGTGACGCTTCTCTATGTGACGTGTTCTGTGGAGTGACACTTCTCTATGTGATGTGTTCTGTGGAGTGACGCTTCTCTATGACGTGTTCTGTGGAGTGACGCTTCTCTATGTGACGTGTTCTGTGGAGTGACGCTTCTCTATGACGTGTTCTGTGGAGTGACGCTTCTCTATGTGACGTGTTCTGTGGAGTGACGCTTCTCTATGTGACGTGTTCCGCGGAGTGACGCTTCTCTATGTGACGTGTTCCGCGGAGTGACGCTTCTCTCTGTGACGTGTTTCGTGGAGTGACGCTTCTCTCTGTGACGTGTTCTGTGGAGTGACGCTTCTCTATGTGACGTGTTCTGTGGAGTGACGCTTCTCTATGTGACGTGTTCTCTGGAGTGACGCTTCTCTATATGACGTGTTCTGTGGAGTGACGCTTCTCTATGTGACGTGTTCTGTGGAGTGACGCTTCTCTATGACGTGTTCTGTGGAGTGACGCTTCTCTATGTGACGTGTTCTGTGGAGTGACGCTTCTCTATATGGCGTGTTCTGTGGAGTGACGCTTCTCTATGTGACGTGTTCTGTGGAGTGACGCTTCTCCGTGTGACGTGTTCTGTGGAGTGACGCTTCTCTATATGACGTGTTCTGCGGAGTGACGCTTCTCTATGTGACGTGTTCTGTGGAGTGACGCTTCTCTATGACGTGTTCTGTGGAGTGACGCTTCTCTATGTGACGTGTTCTGTGGAGTGACGCTTCTCTATGTGACGTGCTCTGTGGAGTGACGCTTCTCTATGTGACGTGTTCTGTGGAGTGACGCTTCTCTATGTGACGTGTTCTGTGGAGTGACGCTTCTCTATATGACGTGTTCTGTGGAGTGACGCTTCTCTATATGACGTGTTCTGTGGAGTGACGCTTCTCTATGTGACGTGTTCTGTGGAGTGACGCTTCTCTATGTGACGTGTTCTGTGGAGTGACGCTTCTCTATGTGACGTGTTCTGTGGAGTGACGCTTCTCTATGTGACATGTTCTGTGGAGTGACGCTTCTCTATGTGACGTGTTCTGTGGAGTGACGCTTCTTTATATGACGTGTTCTGTGGAGTGACGCTTCTTTATATGACGTGTTCTGTGGAGCGACGCTTCTCTATGTGACGTGTTCTGTGGAGCGACGCTTCTCTATGTGACGTGTTCTGTGGAGTGACGCTTCTCTATGTGACGTGTTCTGTGGAGTGACGCTTCTCTATGTGACGTGTTCTGTGGAGTGACGCTTCTCTATGTGACGTGTTCTGTGGAGTGACGCTTCTCTGTGTGACGTGTTCTGTGGAGTGACGCTTCTCTATGTGACGTGTTCTGTGGAGTGACGCTTCTCTATGTGACGTGTTCTGTGGAGTGACGCTTCTCTATGACGTGTTCTGTGGAGTGACGCTTCTCTATGTGGCGTGTTCTGTGGAGTGACGCTTCTCTATGTGACGTGTTCTGTGGAGTGACGCTTCTCTATGTGACGTGTTCTGTGGAGTGACGCTTCTCTATGTGACGTGTTCTGTGGAGTGACGCTTCTCTATGTGACGTGTTCTGTGGAGTGACGCTTCTCTATGTGACGTGTTCTGTGGAGTGACGCTTCTCTACGTGACGTGTTCTGTGGAGTGACGCTTCTCTATGTGACGTGTTCTGTGGAGTGACGCTTCTCTATGTGACGTGTTCTGTGGAGTGACGCTTCTCTATCTGACGTGTTCTGTGGAGTGACGCTTCTCTATGTGACGTGTTCTGTGGAGTGACACTTCTCTATGTGACGTGTTCTGTGGAGTGACTCTTCTCTATGTGACGTGTTCTGTGGAGTGACGCTTCTCTGTGTGACGTGTTCTGTGGAGTGACGCTTCTCTATGTGACGTGTTCTGTGGAGTGACGCTTCTCTATGTGACGTGTTCTGTGGAGTGACGCTTCTCTATGTGACGTGTTCTGTGGAGTGACGCTTCTCTATGTGACGTGTTCTGTGGAGTGACGCTTCTCTATGTGACGTGTTCTGTGGAGTGACGCTTCTCTAGGTGACGTGTTCTGTGGAGTGACGCTTCTCTATGACGTGTTCTGTGGAGTGACGCTTCTCTACGTGACGTGTTCTGTGGAGTGACGCTTCTCTATGTGACGTGTTCTGTGGAGTGACGCTTCTCTATGTGACGTGTTCTGTGGAGTGACGCTTCTCTATGTGACGTGTTCTGTGGAGTGACGCTTCTCTATCTGACGTGTTCTGTGGAGTGACGCTTCTCTATGTGACGTGTTCTGTGGAGTGACGCTTCTCTATGTGACGTGTTCTGTGGAGTGACGCTTCTCTATGTGACGTGTTCTGTGGAGTGACGCTTCTCTATATGACGTGTTCTGTGGAGTGACGCTTCTCTATGTGACGTGTTCTGCGGAGTGACGCTTCTCTATCTGGCGTGTTCTGCGGAGTGACGCTTCTCTATGTGACGTGTTCTGTGGAGTGACGCTTCTCTATATGGCGTGTTCTGTGGAGTGACGCTTCTCTATGTGACGTGTTCTGTGGAGTGACGCTTCTCTATGTGACGTGTTCTGTGGAGTGACGCTTCTCTATGTGACGTGTTCTGTGGAGTGACGCTTCTCTATGTGACGTGTTCTGTGGAGTGACGCTTCTCTATGTGACGTGTTCTGTGGAGTGACGCTTCTCTATGTGACGTGTTCTGTGGAGTGACGCTTCTCTATGACGTGTTCTGTGGAGTGACGCTTCTCTATATGACGTGTTCTGTGGAGTGACGCTTCTCTATGTGACGTGTTCTGTGGAGTGACGCTTCTCTATGTGACGTGTTCTGTGGAGTGACGCTTCTCTATATGACGTGTTCTGTGGAGTGACGCTTCTCTCTATGACGTGTTCTGTGCGGTGACGCTTCTCTCTCTCTGGGGGCCTGGGTTCGGTGATTTCAGGTGATCGTTACCCCCCTGACTGCATTGCACCCGCTGTAAGGTTTGGTGGGGGAGGGGTAACGCGGGTGATTTTCACGGGTCGGCCCCTTAGTTTCAGTGAAGGGTTAATTCTTCAGCACAGGAGACTTCCTGGACATTTGTCGCTTTGTGGGAACAGTTTGGGGTTCAGCTTTTCTGTTCCACGTGACTGCGCCCCAGTATGTGGAGGCGTCCCGATACTTTAGTCCATATGATGTAGTCACACATAATACAGGGGGGGGAGGGGGTCTTCTTACCTTCTCCGTGGGATTTGCGGTGGGTCTGGAGGGCTTCGGGGTGAGGTAGACTGTAGATCTGGATGTGGCCGCTGGAGAACGCCACCGCCAGGAGTCCGAGCCGCGCCATCTCCGTGCCCTGTGCCAGTGATACAATGTTATACAGCAGGGACCACGCACCATGTGGGACCACCATCAACCCCATATCTTACCTTCCTGGGGGTCCCGGGGAGCTCCCATCCACCACTAGGACAAAACTTCATGTCCCATATGCAGCCGTCATCCACCGCCAAGCCATAGGACAAGGACGCTGCCGAATCACACCTAAACAGAGACCGCCGCCATATTACATGATCCGTATACCGCCAACCCACCCCAGGAACATCCCACAACCCCACGGGAAAGACCCCCATACACAAACCCCACGGGAAAGACCCCCATACACAAACCCCACGGGAAAGACCCCCATACACAAACCCCACGGGAAAGACCCCCATACACAAACCCCACGGGGAAGACCCCCATACACAAACCCCACGGGGAAGACCCCCATACACAAACCCCACGGGGAAGACCCCCATACACAAACCCCACGGGGAAGACCCCCTACACAAACCCCACGGGGAAGACCCCCCTACACAAACCCCACGGGGAAGACCCCCCTACACAAACCCCACGGGGAAGACCCCCCTACACAAACCCCACGGGGAAGACCCCCCTACACAAACCCCACGGGGAAGACCCCCCCACAGAAACCCCACGGGGAAGACCCCCCCCTACAGAAACCCCACGGGGAAGACCCCTACACACACCCCTTATCCGGGCTGAGAGCTCCGAGACACCACAACTGCAGAAGTGTTGGTCCTGTGTGTGCAACATCCAGGCTGTGCCGATCATCCATTCCACGGTGACAATACAGCGCCACATACTGGCAGGAAGCGGAACCACACAGTGTCGGACACCAATCAAGAGACCACACCGGACCCCCCACAAAGAACGTCACATCAAAGCGCTGCGGGTGAGGGGGCAAAGACTGGAACCTGAGGGCAGATAAATGAGATGTCACCTACAATACACGGTATATAGGGGGGATAATAACATATAACCTATAATATAGAGGATACACAGTATATAGGGGGATAATAACATATAACCTATAATATAGAGGATACACGGTATATAGGGGGATAATAACATATAACCTATAATATAGAGGATACACGGTATATAGGGGGGATAATAACATATAACCTATAATATAGAGGATACACGGTATATAGGGGCAGATAATAACATATAACCTATAATATAGAGGATACACAGTATATAGGGGGGATAATAACATATAACCTATAATATAGAGGATACACGGTATATAGGGGCAGATAATAACATATAACCTATAATATAGAGGATACACGGTATATAGGGGGATAACATATAATCTATAATATAGAGGATACACGGTATATAGGGGGATAATAACATATAACCTATAATATAGAGGATACACGGTATATAGGGGGATAACATATAATCTATAATATAGAGGATACACGGTATATAGGGGGATAATAACATATAACCTATAATATAGAGGATACACAGTATATAGGGGGATAATAACATATAACCTATAATATACAGGATACACAGTATATAGGGGGGATAATAACATATAACCTATAATATACAGGATACACAGTATATAGGGAGGATAATAACATATAACCTATAATATAGAGGATACACGGTATATAGGGGCAGATAATAACATATAACCTATAATATAGAGGATACACGGTATATAGGGGGGATAATAACATATAACCTATAATATAGAGGATACACGGTATATAGGAGGGATAATAACATATAACATATAATATAGAGGATACACGGTATATAGGGGGATAATAACATATAACCTATAATATAGAGGATACACAGTATATAGGGGGGATAATAACATATAACCTATAATATAGAGGATACACGGTATATAGGGGGATAATAACATATAACCTATAATATAGAGGATACACGGTATATAGGGGGGATAATAACATATAACCTATAATATAGAGGATACACGGTATATAGGGGGGATAATAACATATAACCTATAATATAGAGGATACACGGTATATAGGGGGGGATAATAACATATAACCTATAATATACAGGATACACGGTATATAGGGGGGATAATAACATATAACCTATAATATAGAGGATACACAGTATATAGGGGGATAATAACATATAACCTATAATATAGAGGATACACGGTATATAGGGGGGATAATAACATATAACCTATAATATAGAGGATACACGGTATATAGGGGGATAACATATAATCTATAATATAGAGGATACACGGTATATAGGGGGATAATAACATATAACCTATAATATAGAGGATACACAGTATATAGGGGGATAATAACATATAACCTATAATATACAGGATACACAGTATATAGGGGGGATAATAACATATAACCTATAATATAGAGGATACACGGTATATAGGGGGATAATAACATATAACCTATAATATAGAGGATACACGGTATATAGGGGGGATAATAACATATAACCTATAATATAGAGGATACACGGTATATAGGGGGGATAATAACATATAACCTATAATATAGAGGATACACGGTATATAGGGGGGGATAATAACATATAACCTATAATATACAGGATACACGGTATATAGGGGGGATAATAACATATAACCTATAATATAGAGGATACACAGTATATAGGGGGATAATAACATATAACCTATAATATAGAGGATACACGGTATATAGGGGGGATAATAACATATAACCTATAATATAGAGGATACACGGTATATAGGGGGATAATAACATATAACCTATAATATAGAGGATAGACAGTATATAGGGGGGATAATAACATATAACCTATAATATAGAGGATACACGGTATATAGGGGGATAATAACATATAACCTATAATATAGAGGATACACGGTATATAGGGGGGATAATAACATATAACCTATAATATAGAGGATACACGGTATATAGGGGGGATAATAACATATAACCTATAATATAGAGGATACACGGTATATAGGGAGGATAATAACATATAACCTATAATATAGAGGATACACAGTATATAGGGGGATAATAACATATAACCTATAATATAGAGGATACACGGTATATAGGGGGGATAATAACATATAACCTATAATATAGAGGATACACGGTATATAGGGGGGATAATAACATATAACCTATAATATAGAGGATACACGGTATATAGGGGGATAATAACATATAACCTATAATATAGAGGATACACGGTATATAGGGGGGATAATAACATATAACCTATAATATAGAGTATACACGGTATATAGGGGGGATAATAACATATAACCTATAATATAGAGGATACACGGTATATAGGGGGATAATAACATATAACCTATAATATAGAGGATACACGGTATATAGGGGGGATAATAACATATAACCTATAATATAGAGGATACACGGTATATAGGGGGATAATAACATATAATCTATAATATAGAGGATACACGGTATATAGGGGGATAATAACATATAACCTATAATATAGAGGATACACGGTATATAGGGGGGATAATAACATATAACCTATAATATAGAGTATACACGGTATATAGGGGGGATAATAACATATAACCTATAATATAGAGGATACACGGTATATAGGGGGGATAATAACATATAACCTATAATATAGAGGATACACGGTATATAGGGGGATAATAACATATAATCTATAATATAGAGGATACACGGTATATAGGGGGATAATAACATATAACCTATAATATACAGGATACACGGTATATAGGGGGATAATAACATATAACCTATAATATAGAGGATACACGGTATATAGGGGGAGATAATAACATATAACCTATAATATAGAGGATACACGGTATATAGGGGGGATAATAACATATAACCTATAATATACAGGATACACGGTATATAGGGGGATAATAACATATAATATAGAGGATACACGGTATATAGGGGGGATAATAACATATAACCTATAATATAGAGGATACACGGTATATAGGGGGGATAATAACATATAACCTATAATATAGAGGATACACGGTATATAGGGGGGATAATAACATATAACCTATAATATAGAGGATACACAGTATATAGGGGGGATAATAACATATAACCTATAATATAGAGGATACACGGTATATAGGGGGATAATAACATATAACATATAATATAGAGGATACACAGTATATAGGGGGGATAATAACATATAACCTATAATATAGAGGATACACGGTATATAGGGGGGATAATAACATATAACCTATAATATAGAGGATACACGGTATATAGGGGGGGATAATAACATATAACCTATAATATAGAGGATACACGGTATATAGGGGGGATAATAACATATAATCTATAATATAGAGGATACACGGTATATAGGGGGATAATAACATATAACCTATAATATAGAGGATACACGGTATATAGGGGGATAATAACATATAACCTATAATATAGAGGATACACAGTATATAGGGGGGATAATAACATATAACCTATAATATAGAGGATACACGGTATATAGGGGGGATAATAACATATAACCTATAATATAGAGGATACACGGTATATAGGGGGGATAATAACATATAACCTATAATATAGAGGATACACAGTATATAGGGAGGATAATAACATATAACCTATAATATAGAGGATACACAGTATATAGGGGGGATAATAACATAACCTATAATATAGAGGATACACGGTATATAGGAGGGATAATAACATATAACCTATAATATAGAGGATACACGGTATATAGGGGGATAATAACATATAATCTATAATATAGAGGATACACGGTATATAGGGGGATAATAACATATAATCTATAATATAGAGGATACACGGTATATAGGGGGGGATAATAACATATAACCTATAATATAGAGGATACACAGTATATAGGGGGGATAATAACATATAACCTATAATATAGAGGATACACGGTATATAGGGGGATAATAACATATAACCTATAATATAGAGGATACACGGTATATAGGGGGGGATAATAACATATAACCTATAATATAGAGGATACACGGTATATAGGGGGGATAATAACATATAACCTATAATATAGAGGATACACGGTATATAGGGGGGATAATAACATATAACCTATAATATAGAGGATACACGGTATATAGGGGGGATAATAACATATAACCTATAATATAGAGGATACACGGTATATAGGGGGGATAATAACATATAACCTATAATATAGAGGATACACGGTATATAGGGGCAGATAATAACATATAACCTATAATATAGAGGATACACGGTATATAGGGGGGATAATAACATATAACCTATAATATAGAGGATACACGGTATATAGGGGGGGATAATAACATATAACCTATAATATAGAGGATACACAGTATATAGGGGGGATAATAACATATAACCTATAATATAGAGGATACACGGTATATAGGGGGGATAATAACATATAACCTATAATATAGAGGATACACGGTATATAGGGGGGGATAATAACATATAACCTATAATATAGAGGATACACGGTATATAGGGGGATAATAACATATAACATATAATATAGAGGATACACGGTATATAGGGGGGATAATAACATATAACATATAATATAGAGGATACACGGTATATAGGGGGGTAATAACATATAACCTATAATATAGAGGATACACGGTATATAGGGGGATAATAACATATAACCTATAATATAGAGGATACACGGTATATAGGGGGGATGATAACATATAACCTATAATATAGAGGATACACGGTATATAGGGGGGATGATAACATATAACATATAATATAGAGGATACACGGTATATAGGGGGATAATAACATATAACCTATAATATAGAGGATACACGGTATATAGGGGGATAATAACATATAACCTATAATATAGAGGATACACGGTATATAGGGGGGATGATAACATATAACCTATAATATAGAGGATACACGGTATATAGGGGGGATGATAACATATAACCTATAATATAGAGGATACACGGTATATAGGGGGATAATAACATATAACCTATAATATAGAGGATACACGGTATATAGGGGGGATAATAACATATAACCTATAATATAGAGGATACACGGTATATAGGGGGATAATAACATATAACCTATAATATAGAGGATACACGGTATATAGGGGCAGATAATAACATATAACCTATAATATAGAGGATACACAGTATATAGGGGGGATAATAACATATAACCTATAATATAGAGGATACACAGTATATAGGGGGGATAATAACATATAACCTATAATATAGAGGATACACAGTATATAGGGGGGATAATAACATATAACCTATAATATAGAGGATACACGGTATATAGGGGGGATAATAACATATAACCTATAATATAGAGGATACACGGTATATAGGGGGGATAATAACATATAACCTATAATATAGAGGATACACGGTATATAGGGGGGATAATAACATATAATCTATAATATAGAGGATACACGGTATATAGGGGGATAATAACATATAACCTATAATATAGAGGATACACGGTATATAGGAGGGATAATAACATATAACATATAATATAGAGGATACACAGTATATAGGGGGGATAATAACATATAACCTATAATATAGAGGATACACGGTATATAGGGGGGATAATAACATATAACCTATAATATAGAGGATACACGGTATATAGGGGGGATAATAACATATAACCTATAATATAGAGGATACACAGTACATAGGGGGGATAATAACATATAACCTATAATATACAGGATACACAGTATATAGGGGGATAATAACATATAACCTATAATATAGAGGATACACGGTATATAGGGGTATAATAACATATAACCTATAATATAGAGGATACACGGTATATAGGGAGGATAATAACATATAACCTATAATATAGAGGATACACGGTATATAGGGGTATAATAACATATAACCTATAATATAGAGGATACACGGTATATAGGGGGATAATAACATATAACCTATAATATAGAGGATACACGGTATATAGGGGGGATAATAACATATAACCTATAATATAGAGGATACACGGTATATAGGGGGATAATAACATATAATCTATAATATAGAGGATACACGGTATATAGGGGGGATAATAACATATAACCTATAATATAGAGGATACACGGTATATAGGGGGATAATAACATATAACCTATAATATAGAGGATACACGGTATATAGGGGGATAATAACATATAACCTATAATATAGAGGATACACGGTATATAGGGGGGATAATAACATATAACCTATAATATAGAGGATACACGGTATATAGGGGGATAATAACATATAACCTATAATATAGAGGATACACGGTATATAGGGGGGATAATAACATATAACCTATAATATAGAGGATACACGGTATATAGGGGGGATGATAACATATAACCTATAATATAGAGGATACACGGTATATAGGGGGGATAATAACATATAACCTATAATATAGAGGATACACGGTATATAGGGGGGATAATAACATATAACCTATAATATAGAGGATACACGGTATATAGGGGGGATAATAACATATAACCTATAATATAGAGGATACACAGTATATAGGGGTATAATAACATATAACCTATAATATAGAGGATACACGGTATATAGGGGTATAATAACATATAACCTATAATATAGAGGATACACGGTATATAGGGAGGATAATAACATATAACCTATAATATAGAGGATACACGGTATATAGGGGTATAATAACATATAACCTATAATATAGAGGATACACGGTATATAGGGGGATAATAACATATAACCTATAATATAGAGGATACACGGTATATAGGGGGGATAATAACATATAACCTATAATATAGAGGATACACGGTATATAGGGGGATAATAACATATAATCTATAATATAGAGGATACACGGTATATAGGGGGGATAATAACATATAACCTATAATATAGAGGATACACGGTATATAGGGGGATAATAACATATAACCTATAATATAGAGGATACACGGTATATAGGGGGATAATAACATATAACCTATAATATAGAGGATACACGGTATATAGGGGGGATAATAACATATAACCTATAATATAGAGGATACACGGTATATAGGGGGATAATAACATATAACCTATAATATAGAGGATACACGGTATATAGGGGGGATAATAACATATAACCTATAATATAGAGGATACACGGTATATAGGGGGGATGATAACATATAACCTATAATATAGAGGATACACGGTATATAGGGGGGATAATAACATATAACCTATAATATAGAGGATACACGGTATATAGGGGGGATAATAACATATAACCTATAATATAGAGGATACACGGTATATAGGGGGGATAATAACATATAACCTATAATATAGAGGATACACAGTACATAGGGGGGATAATAACATATAACCTATAATATACAGGATACACAGTATATAGGGGGATAATAACATATAACCTATAATATAGAGGATACACGGTATATAGGGGTATAATAACATATAACCTATAATATAGAGGATACACGGTATATAGGGAGGATAATAACATATAACCTATAATATAGAGGATACACGGTATATAGGGGTATAATAACATATAACCTATAATATAGAGGATACACGGTATATAGGGGGATAATAACATATAACCTATAATATAGAGGATACACGGTATATAGGGGGGATAATAACATATAACCTATAATATAGAGGATACACGGTATATAGGGGGATAATAACATATAATCTATAATATAGAGGATACACGGTATATAGGGGGGATAATAACATATAACCTATAATATAGAGGATACACGGTATATAGGGGGATAATAACATATAACCTATAATATAGAGGATACACGGTATATAGGGGGATAATAACATATAACCTATAATATAGAGGATACACGGTATATAGGGGGGATAATAACATATAACCTATAATATAGAGGATACACGGTATATAGGGGGATAATAACATATAACCTATAATATAGAGGATACACGGTATATAGGGGGGATAATAACATATAACCTATAATATAGAGGATACACGGTATATAGGGGGGATGATAACATATAACCTATAATATAGAGGATACACGGTATATAGGGGGGATAATAACATATAACCTATAATATAGAGGATACACAGTATATAGGGGGATAATAACATATAACCTATAATATAGAGGATACACGGTATATAGGGGGGATAATAACATATAACCTATAATATAGAGGATACACGGTATATAGGGGGGATAATAACATATAACCTATAATATAGAGGATACACGGTATATAGGGGGATAATAACATATAACCTATAATATAGAGGATACACGGTATATAGGGGGGATAATAACATATAACCTATAATATAGAGGATACACGGTATATAGGGGGATAATAACATATAACCTATAATATAGAGGATACACGGTATATAGGGGGGATAATAACATATAACCTATAATATAGAGGATACACGGTATATAGGGGGGATAATAACATATAACCTATAATATAGAGGATACACGGTATATAGGGGGGATAATAACATATAACCTATAATATAGAGGATACACGGTATATAGGGGGATAATAACATATAACATATAATATAGAGGATACACAGTATATAGGGGGGATAATAACATATAACCTATAATATAGAGGATACACAGTATATAGGGGGGATAATAACATATAACCTATAATATAGAGGATACACGGTATATAGGGAGGATAATAACATATAACCTATAATATAGAGGATACACGGTATATAGGGGGGATAATAACATATAACCTATAATATACAGGATACACGGTATATAGGGGGGATAATAACATATAACCTATAATATAGAGGATACACGGTATATAGGGGGGATAATAACATATAACCTATAATATAGAGGATACACAGTATATAGGGGGGGATAATAACATATAACCTATAATATAGAGGATACACGGTATATAGGGGGGATAATAACATATAACCTATAATATAGAGGATACACGGTATATAGGGGGGATAATAACATATAACCTATAATATACAGGATACACGGTATATAGGGGGGATAATAACATATAACCTATAATATAGAGGATACACGGTATATAGGGGGGATAATAACATATAACCTATAATATAGAGGATACACAGTATATAGGGGGGGATAATAACATATAACCTATAATATAGAGGATACACGGTATATAGGGGGGATAATAACATATAACCTATAATATAGAGGATACACGGTATATAGGGGATAATAACATATAACCTATAATATAGAGGATACACAGTATATAGGGGGGATAATAACATATAACCTATAATATAGAGGATACACGGTATATAGGGGAGATAATAACATATAACCTATAATATAGAGGATACACGGTATATAGGGGGGATAATAACATATAACCTATAATATAGAGGATACACGGTATATAGGGGGGATAATAACATATAACCTATAATATAGAGGATACACGGTATATAGGGGGGATAATAACATATAACCTATAATATAGAGGATACACAGTATATAGGGAGGATAATAACATATAACCTATAATATAGAGGATACACAGTATATAGGGGGGATAATAACATAACCTATAATATAGAGGATACACGGTATATAGGAGGGATAATAACATATAACCTATAATATAGAGGATACACGGTATATAGGGGGGATAATAACATATAACCCATAATATAGAGGATACACGGTATATAGGGGGATAATAACATATAATCTATAATATAGAGGATACACGGTATATAGGGGGGATAATAACATATAACCTATAATATAGAGGATACACGGTATATAGGGGGGATAATAACATAACCTATAATATAGAGGATACACGGTATATAGGAGGGATAATAACATATAACCTATAATATAGAGGATACACGGTATATAGGGGGGATAATAACATATAACCTATAATATAGAGGATACACAGTATATAGGGGGATAATAACATATAACCTATAATATAGAGGATACACGGTATATAGGTGGATAATAACATATAACCTATAATATAGAGGATACACGGTATATAGGGGGGATAATAACATATAACCTATAATATAGAGGATACACGGTATATAGGGGGGATAATAACATATAACCTATAATATAGAGGATACACGGTATATAGGGGGGATAATAACATATAACCTATAATATAGAGGATACACGGTATATAGGAGGGATAATAACATATAACCTATAATATAGAGGATACACGGTATATAGGGGGATAATAACATATAATCTATAATATAGAGGATACACGGTATATAGGGGGGGATAATAACATATAACCTATAATATAGAGGATACACGGTATATAGGGGGATAATAACATATAACCTATAATATAGAGGATACACGGTATATAGGGGGGATAATAACATATAACCTATAATATAGAGGATACACGGTATATAGGGGGATAATAACATATAACCTATAATATAGAGGATACACGGTATATAGGGGGGATAATAACATATAACCTATAATATAGAGGATACACGGTATATAGGGGGATAATAACATATAACCTATAATATAGAGGATACACGGTATATAGGAGGATAATAACATATAACCTATAATATAGAGGATACACGGTATATAGGGGGGGATAATAACATATAACCTATAATATAGAGGATACACGGTATATAGGGGGGATAATAACATATAACCTATAATATAGAGGATACACGGTATATAGGGGGATAATAACATATAACCTATAATATAGAGGATACACGGTATATAGGGGGGTAATAACATATAACCTATAATATAGAGTATACACGGTATATAGGGGGATAATAACATATAACCTATAATATAGAGGATACACAGTATATAGGGGGGGATAATAACATATAACCTATAATATAGAGGATACACGGTATATAGGGGGGATAATAACATATAACCTATAATATAGAGGATACACGGTATATAGGGGGGATAATAACATATAATCTATAATATAGAGGATACACGGTATATAGGGGGATAATAACATATAACCTATAATATAGAGGATACACGGTATATAGGGGGGATAATAACATATAATCTATAATATAGAGGATACACGGTATATAGGGGGGATAATAACATATAACCTATAATATAGAGGATACACGGTATATAGGGGGATAATAACATATAACCTATAATATAGAGGATACACGGTATATAGGGGGGATAATAACATATAACCTATAATATAGAGGATACACGGTATATAGGGGGGATAATAACATATAACCTATAATATAGAGGATACACGGTATATAGGGGGGATAATAACATATAACCTATAATATAGAGGATACACGGTATATAGGGGGGGATAATAACATATAACCTATAATATAGAGGATACACGGTATATAGGGGGGATAATAACATATAACCTATAATATAGAGGATACACGGTATATAGGGGCAGATAATAACATATAACCTATAATATAGAGGATACACGGTATATAGGGGGGATAATAACATATAACCTATAATATAGAGGATACACGGTATATAGGGGGGATAATAACATATAACCTATAATATAGAGGATACACGGTATATAGGGGGGATAATAACATATAACCTATAATATAGAGGATACACGGTATATAGGGGGGATAATAACATATAACCTATAATATAGAGGATACACGGTATATAGGGGGGATAATAACATATAACCTATAATATAGAGGATACACGGTATATAGGGGGGATAATAACATATAACCTATAATATAGAGGATACACGGTATATAGGAGGGATAATAACATATAACCTATAATATAGAGGATATACGGTATATAGGGGGGATAATAACATATAACCTATAATATAGAGGATACACGGTATATAGGGGGGGATAATAACATATAACCTATAATATAGAGGATACACGGTATATAGGGGGGATACTAACATATAACCTATAATATAGAGGATACACGGTATATAGGGGGGATAATAACATATAATATAGAGGATACACGGTATATAGGGGGGATAATAACATATAATATAGAGGATACACGGTATATAGGGGGGATAATAACATATAACCTATAATATAGAGGATACACGGTATATAGGGGTATAATAACATATAACCTATAATATAGAGGATACACAGTATATAGGGGCGGATAATAACATATAACCTATAATATAGAGGATACACGGTATATAGGGGGGATAATAACATATAACCTATAATATAGAGGATACACGGTATATAGGAGGGATAATAACATATAACCTATAATATAGAGGATACACGGTATATAGGGGGGATAATAACATATAACCTATAATATAGAGGATACACGGTATATAGGGGGGATAATAACATATAACCTATAATATAGAGGATACACGGTATATAGGGGGATAATAACATATAACATATAATATAGAGGATACACGGTATATAGGGGGATAATAACATATAACCTATAATATAGAGGATACACGGTATATAGGGGGATAATAACATATAACCTATAATATAGAGGATACACGGTATATAGGGGGGATGATAACATATAACCTATAATATAGAGGATACACGGTATATAGGGGGGATAATAACATATAACCTATAATATAGAGGATACACGGTATATAGGGGGGATAATAACATATAACCTATAATATACAGGATACACGGTATATAGGGGGGATGATAACATATAACCTATAATATAGAGGATACACGGTATATAGGGGGATAATAACATATAACCTATAATATAGAGGATACACGGTATATAGGGGGGATAATAACATATAACCTATAATATAGAGGATACACGGTATATAGGGGGATAATAACATATAACCTATAATATAGAGGATACACGGTATATAGGGGGATAATAACATATAACCTATAATATAGAGGATACACGGTATATAGGGGCAGATAATAACATATAACCTATAATATAGAGGATACACAGTATATAGGGGGGATAATAACATATAACCTATAATATAGAGGATACACGGTATATAGGGGGGATAATAACATATAACCTATAATATAGAGGATACACGGTATATAGGGGGATAATAACATATAACCTATAATATAGAGGATACACGGTATATAGGGGGGATAATAACATATAATCTATAATATAGAGGATACACGGTATATAGGGGGATAATAACATATAACCTATAATATAGAGGATACACGGTATATAGGGGGGATAATAACATATAACCTATAATATAGAGGATACACAGTATATAGGGGGGATAATAACATATAACCTATAATATAGAGGATACACGGTATATAGGGGGATAATAACATATAACCTATAATATAGAGTATACACGGTATATAGGGGGGATAATAACATATAACCTATAATATAGAGGATACACGGTATATAGGGGGATAATAACATATAACCTATAATATAGAGGATACACGGTATATAGGGGGGATAATAACATATAACCTATAATATAGAGGATACACGGTATATAGGGGGGATAATAACATATAACCTATAATATAGAGGATACACGGTATATAGGGGTGATAATAACATATAACCTATAATATAGAGGATACACGGTATATAGGGGGGATAATAACATATAACCTATAATATAGAGGATACACAGTATATAGGGGGGATAATAACATATAACCTATAATATAGAGGATACACGGTATATAGGGGGATAATAACATATAACCTATAATATAGAGGATACACGGTATATAGGGGGGATAATAACATATAATCTATAATATAGAGGATACACGGTATATAGGGGTATAATAACATATAACCTATAATATAGAGGATACACGGTATATAGGGGGGATAATAACATATAACCTATAATATAGAGGATACACTGTATATAGGGGGGGATAATAACATATAACCTATAATATAGAGGATACACGGTATATAGGGGGATAATAACATATAACCTATAATATAGAGGATACACGGTATATAGGGGCGGATAATAACATATAACCTATAATATAGAGGATACACAGTATATAGGGGGGATAATAACATATAACCTATAATATAGAGGATACACGGTATATAGGGGGGATAATAACATATAACCTATAATATCGAGGATACACAGTATATAGGGGGGATAATAACATATAACCTATAATATAGAGGATACACGGTATATAGGGGGGATAATAACATATAACCTATAATATAGAGGATACACGGTATATAGGGGGATAATAACATATAATCTATAATATAGAGGATACACAGTATATAGGGGGGATAATAACATATAACCTATAATATAGAGGATACACGGTATATAGGGGGGATAATAACATATAACCTATAATATAGAGGATACACGGTATATAGGGGGGATAATAACATATAACCTATAATATAGAGGATACACGGTATATAGGGGGGATAATAACATATAACCTATAATATAGAGGATACACGGTATATAGGGGGATAATAACATATAACATATAATATAGAGGATACACGGTATATAGGGGGGATAATAACATATAACATATAATATAGAGGATACACGGTATATAGGGGGATAATAACATATAACCTATAATATAGAGGATACACGGTATATAGGGGGATAATAACATATAACCTATAATATAGAGGATACACGGTATATAGGGGGGATGATAACATATAACCTATAATATAGAGGATACACGGTATATAGGGGGGATAATAACATATAACCTATAATATAGAGGATACACGGTATATAGGGGGGATAATAACATATAACCTATAATATACAGGATACACGGTATATAGGGGGGATGATAACATATAACCTATAATATAGAGGATACACGGTATATAGGGGGATAATAACATATAACCTATAATATAGAGGATACACGGTATATAGGGGGGATAATAACATATAACCTATAATATAGAGGATACACGGTATATAGGGGGATAATAACATATAACCTATAATATAGAGGATACACGGTATATAGGGGGATAATAACATATAACCTATAATATAGAGGATACACGGTATATAGGGGCAGATAATAACATATAACCTATAATATAGAGGATACACAGTATATAGGGGGGATAATAACATATAACCTATAATATAGAGGATACACGGTATATAGGGGGGATAATAACATATAACCTATAATATAGAGGATACACGGTATATAGGGGGGATAATAACATATAACCTATAATATAGAGGATACACGGTATATAGGGGGATAATAACATATAACCTATAATATAGAGGATACACGGTATATAGGGGGGATAATAACATATAATCTATAATATAGAGGATACACGGTATATAGGGGGATAATAACATATAACCTATAATATAGAGGATACACGGTATATAGGGGGGATAATAACATATAACCTATAATATAGAGGATACACAGTATATAGGGGGGATAATAACATATAACCTATAATATAGAGGATACACGGTATATAGGGGGATAATAACATATAACCTATAATATAGAGTATACACGGTATATAGGGGGGATAATAACATATAACCTATAATATAGAGGATACACGGTATATAGGGGGATAATAACATATAACCTATAATATAGAGGATACACGGTATATAGGGGGGATAATAACATATAACCTATAATATAGAGGATACACGGTATATAGGGGGGATAATAACATATAACCTATAATATAGAGGATACACGGTATATAGGGGTGATAATAACATATAACCTATAATATAGAGGATACACGGTATATAGGGGGGATAATAACATATAACCTATAATATAGAGGATACACAGTATATAGGGGGGATAATAACATATAACCTATAATATAGAGGATACACGGTATATAGGGGGATAATAACATATAACCTATAATATAGAGGATACACGGTATATAGGGGGGATAATAACATATAATCTATAATATAGAGGATACACGGTATATAGGGGTATAATAACATATAACCTATAATATAGAGGATACACGGTATATAGGGGGGATAATAACATATAACCTATAATATAGAGGATACACTGTATATAGGGGGGGATAATAACATATAACCTATAATATAGAGGATACACGGTATATAGGGGGATAATAACATATAACCTATAATATAGAGGATACACGGTATATAGGGGCGGATAATAACATATAACCTATAATATAGAGGATACACAGTATATAGGGGGGATAATAACATATAACCTATAATATAGAGGATACACGGTATATAGGGGGGATAATAACATATAACCTATAATATCGAGGATACACAGTATATAGGGGGGATAATAACATATAACCTATAATATAGAGGATACACGGTATATAGGGGGGATAATAACATATAACCTATAATATAGAGGATACACGGTATATAGGGGGATAATAACATATAATCTATAATATAGAGGATACACAGTATATAGGGGGGATAATAACATATAACCTATAATATAGAGGATACACGGTATATAGGGGGGATAATAACATATAACCTATAATATAGAGGATACACGGTATATAGGGGGGGATAATAACATATAACCTATAATATAGAGGATACACGGTATATAGGGGGGATAATAACATATAACCTATAATATAGAGGATACACGGTATATAGGGGGGATAATAACATATAACCTATAATATAGAGGATACACGGTATATAGGGGGGGATAATAACATATCATCTATAATATAGAGGATACACGGTATATAGGGGGGATAATAACATATAACCTATAATATAGAGGATACACAGTATATAGGGGGGATAATAACATATAACCTATAATATAGAGGATACACAGTATATAGGGGGGATAATAACATATAACCTATAATATAGAGGATACACGGTATATAGGGGGGATAATAACATATAACCTATAATATCGAGGATACACAGTATATAGGGGGGATAATAACATATAACCTATAATATAGAGGATACACGGTATATAGGGGGGATAATAACATATAACCTATAATATAGAGGATACACGGTATATAGGGGGATAATAACATATAATCTATAATATAGAGGATACACAGTATATAGGGGGGATAATAACATATAACCTATAATATAGAGGATACACGGTATATAGGGGGGATAATAACATATAACCTATAATATAGAGGATACACGGTATATAGGGGGGGATAATAACATATAACCTATAATATAGAGGATACACGGTATATAGGGGGGATAATAACATATAACCTATAATATAGAGGATACACGGTATATAGGGGGGATAATAACATATAACCTATAATATAGAGGATACACGGTATATAGGGGGGGATAATAACATATCATCTATAATATAGAGGATACACGGTATATAGGGGGGATAATAACATATAACCTATAATATAGAGGATACACAGTATATAGGGGGGATAATAACATATAACCTATAATATAGAGGATACACGGTATATAGGGGGGATAATAACATATAACCTATAATATAGAGGATACACGGTATATAGGGGCGGATAATAACATATAACCTATAATATAGAGGATACACGGTATATAGGGGGGATAATAACATATAACCTATAATATAGAGGATACACGGTATATAGGGGGATAATAACATATAATCTATAATATAGATACACGGTATATAGGGGGATAATAACATATAACCTATAATATAGAGGATACACGGTATATAGGGGGATAATAACATATAACCTATAATATAGAGGATACACAGTATATAGGGGGATAATAACATATAACCTATAATATAGAGGATACACGGTATATAGGGGGGATAATAACATATAACCTATAATATAGAGGATACACGGTATATAGGGGGGATAATAACATATAACCTATAATATAGAGGATACACGGTATATAGGGGGGGATAATAACATATAACCTATAATATAGAGGATACACGGTATATAGGGGGGATAATAACATATAACCTATAATATAGAGGATACACAGTATATAGGGGGGATAATAACATATAACCTATAATATAGAGGATACACAGTATATAGGGGGGATAATAACATATAACCTATAATATAGAGGATACACGGTATATAGGGGGGATAATAACATATAACCTATAATATAGAGGATACACGGTATATAGGGGGGATAATAACATATAACCTATAATATAGAGGATACACGGTATATAGGGGGGGATAATAACATATAACCTATAATATAGAGGATACACGGTATATAGGGGGGATAATAACATATAACCTATAATATAGAGGATACACAGTATATAGGGGGGATAATAACATATAACCTATAATATAGAGGATACACAGTATATAGGGGGGATAATAACATATAACCTATAATATAGAGGATACACGGTATATAGGGGGGATAATAACATATAACCTATAATATAGAGGATACACGGTATATAGGGGGGATAATAACATATAACCTATAATATAGAGGATACACGGTATATAGGGGGATAATAACATATAATCTATAATATAGAGGATACACGGTATATAGGGGGGATAATAACATATAACCTATAATATAGAGGATACACGGTATATAGGGGGGGATAATAACATATAACCTATAATATAGAGGATACACGGTATATAGGGGGGATAATAACATATAACCTATAATATAGAGGATACACGGTATATAGGGGGGATAATAACATATAACCTATAATATAGAGGATACACTGTATATAGGGGGGATAATAACATATATCCTATAATATAGAGGATACACGGTATATAGGGGGGATAATAACATATAACCTATAATATAGAGGATACACGGTATATAGGGGGGATAATAACATATAACCTATAATATAGAGGATACACGGTATATAGGGGGATAATAACATATAATCTATAATATAGAGGATACACGGTATATAGGGGGGATAATAACATATAATCTATAATATAGAGGATACACGGTATATAGGGGGATAATAACATATAACCTATAATATAGAGGATACACGGTATATAGGGGGGATAATAACATATAACCTATAATATAGAGGATACACAGTATATAGGGGGGATAATAACATATATCCTATAATATAGAGGATACACAGTATATAGGGGGGATAATAACATATAACCTATAATATAGAGGATACACGGTATATAGGGGGGATAATAACATATAACCTATAATATAGAGGATACACGGTATATAGGGGGGATAATAACATATAACCTATAATATAGAGGATACACGGTATATAGGGGGATAATAACATATAACCTATAATATAGAGGATACACGGTATATAGGGGGGATAATAACATATAATCTATAATATAGAGGATACACGGTATATAGGGGGATAATAACATATAATCTATAATATAGAGGATACACAGTATATAGGGGGATAATAACATATAACCTATAATATAGAGGATACACGGTATATAGGGGGATAATAACATATAACCTATAATATAGAGGATACACGGTATATAGGGAGGATAATAACATATAACCTATAATATAGAGGATACACGGTATATAGGGGGGATAATAACATATAATCTATAATATAGAGGATACACGGTATATAGGGGGGATAATAACATATAACCTATAATATACAGGATACACGGTATATAGGGGGGATAATAACATATAACCTATAATATAGAGGATACACGGTATATAGGGGGATAATAACATATAACCTATAATATAGAGGATACACGGTATATAGGGGGATAATAACATATAACCTATAATATAGAGGATACACGGTATATAGGGGGATAATAACATATAACATATAATATAGAGGATACACAGTATATAGGGGGATAATAACATATAACCTATAATATAGAGGATACACAGTATATAGGGGGGATAATAACATATAACCTATAATATAGAGGATACACGGTATATAGGGGGGATAATAACATATAATCTATAATATAGAGGATACACAGTATATAGGGGGATAATAACATATAACCTATAATATAGAGGATACACGGTATATAGGGGGATAATAACATATAACCTATAATATAGAGGATACACAGTATATAGGGGGGATAATAACATATAACCTATAATATAGAGGATACACGGTATATAGGGGGATAATAACATATAACCTATAATATAGAGGATACACAGTATATAGGGGGGATAATAACATATAACCTATAATATAGAGGATACACGGTATATAGGGGGATAATAACATATAACCTATAATATAGAGGATACACGGTATATAGGGGGGATAATAACATATAACCTATAATATAGAGGATACACAGTATATAGGGGGGATAATAACATATAATATACAGGATACACAGTATATAGGGGGGGATAATAACATATAACCTATAATATAGAGGATACACGGTATATAGGGGGATAATAACATATAACCTATAATATAGAGGATACACGGTATATAGGGGGTGATAATAACATATAACCTATAATATAGAGGATACACGGTATATAGGGGTGATAATAACATATAACCTATAATATAGAGGATACACGGTATATAGGGGGTGATAATAACATATAACCTATAATATAGAGGATACACAGTATATAGGGGTGATAATAACATATAACCTATAATATAGAGGATACACAGTATATAGGGGTGATAATAACATATAACCTATAATATAGAGGATACACGGTATATAGGGGGGGATAATAACATATAACCTATAATATAGAGGATACACGGTATATAGGGGGATAATAACATATAACCTATAATATAGAGGATACACGGTATATAGGGGGTGATAATAACATATAACCTATAATATAGAGGATACACGGTATATAGGGGGGATAATAACATATAACCTATAATATAGAGGATACACGGTATATAGGGGGATAATAACATATAACCTATAATATACAGGATACACGGTATATAGGGGGGATAATAACATATAACCTATAATATAGAGGATACACAGTATATAGGGGTGATAATAACATATAACCTATAATATAGAGGATACACAGTATATAGGGGGGATAATAACATATAACCTATAATATAGAGGATACACGGTATATAGGGGCAGATAATAACATATAACCTATAATATAGAGGATACACAGTATATAGGGGTGATAATAACATATAACCTATAATATAGAGGATACACAGTATATAGGGGGGATAATAACATATAACCTATAATATAGAGGATACACGGTATATAGGGGGGGATAATAACATATAACCTATAATATAGAGGATACACGGTATATAGGGGGGATAATAACATATAACCTATAATATAGAGGATACACAGTATATAGGGGGGATAATAACATATAACCTATAATATAGAGGATACACGGTATATAGGGGGATAATAACATATAACCTATAATATAGAGGATACACAGTATATAGGGGGATAATAACATATAACCTATAATATAGAGGATACACGGTATATAGGGGGGATAATAACATATAACCTATAATATAGAGGATACACGGTATATAGGGGGGATAATAACATATAACCTATAATATACAGGATACACGGTATATAGGGGGGATAATAACATATAATCTATAATATAGAGGATACACGGTATATAGGGGGATAATAACATATAACCTATAATATACAGGATACACGGTATATAGGGGGATAATAACATATAACCTATAATATAGAGGATACACGTATATAGGGGGAGATAATAACATATAACCTATAATATAGAGGATACACAGTATATAGGGGGATAATAACATATAACCTATAATATAGAGGATACACGGTATATAGGAGGATAATAACATATAATCTATAATATAGAGGATACACGGTATATAGGGGGATAATAACATATAACCTATAATATAGAGGATACACAGTATAATACTGTGTATCCTCTATATTATAGGTTATATGTTATTATCCCCCTATATACCGTGTATCCTCTATATTATAGATTATATGTTATTATCCTCCTATATACCGTGTATCCTCTATATTATAGGTTATATGTTATTATCCCCCTATATACTGTGTATCCTCTATATTATAGGTTATATGTTATTATCTCCCCTATATACCGTGTATCCTCTATATTATAGGTTATATGTTATTATCCCCCTATATACCGTGTATCCTGTATATTATAGGTTATATGTTATTATCCCCCTATATACCGTGTATCCTCTATATTATAGATTATATGTTATTATCCCCCCTATATACCGTGTATCCTGTATATTATAGGTTATATGTTATTATCCCCCCTATATACCGTGTATCCTCTATATTATAGGTTATATGTTATTATCCCCCTATATACCGTGTATCCTCTATATTATAGGTTATATGTTATTATCCCCCCTATATACTGTGTATCCTCTATATTATAGGTTATATGTTATTATCCCCCTATATACCGTGTATCCTCTATATTATAGGTTATATGTTATTATCCCCCCTATATACTGTGTATCCTCTATATTATAGGTTATATGTTATTATCCCCCCTATATACCGTGTATCCTCTATATTATAGGTTATATGTTATTATCCCCCCTATATACCGTGTATCCTCTATATTATAGGTTATATGTTATTATCCCCCCTATATACTGTGTATCCTCTATATTATAGGTTATATGTTATTATCACCCCTATATACTGTGTATCCTCTATATTATAGGTTATATGTTATTATCTGCCCCTATATACCGTGTATCCTCTATATTATAGGTTATATGTTATTATCCCCCCTATATACTGTGTATCCTCTATATTATAGGTTATATGTTATTATCACCCCTATATACTGTGTATCCTCTATATTATAGGTTATATGTTATTATCCCCCCTATATACCGTGTATCCTGTATATTATAGGTTATATGTTATTATCCCCCTATATACCGTGTATCCTCTATATTATAGGTTATATGTTATTATCCCCCCTATATACCGTGTATCCTCTATATTATAGGTTATATGTTATTATCACCCCCTATATACCGTGTATCCTCTATATTATAGGTTATATGTTATTATCCCCCTATATACCGTGTATCCTCTATATTATAGGTTATATGTTATTATCCCCCCCTATATACCGTGTATCCTCTATATTATAGGTTATATGTTATTATCACCCCTATATACTGTGTATCCTCTATATTATAGGTTATATGTTATTATCACCCCTATATACTGTGTATCCTCTATATTATAGGTTATATGTTATTATCACCCCCTATATACCGTGTATCCTCTATATTATAGGTTATATGTTATTATCACCCCTATATACCGTGTATCCTCTATATTATAGGTTATATGTTATTATCACCCCCTATATACCGTGTATCCTCTATATTATAGGTTATATGTTATTATCCCCCTATATACCGTGTATCCTCTATATTATAGGTTATATGTTATTATCCCCCCCTATATACTGTGTATCCTGTATATTATATGTTATTATCCCCCCTATATACTGTGTATCCTCTATATTATAGGTTATATGTTATTATCCCCCCTATATACCGTGTATCCTCTATATTATAGGTTATATGTTATTATCCCCCTATATACCGTGTATCCTCTATATTATAGGTTATATGTTATTATCCCCCCTATATACTGTGTATCCTCTATATTATAGGTTATATGTTATTATCCCCCTATATACCGTGTATCCTCTATATTATAGGTTATATGTTATTATCCCCCCTATATACTGTGTATCCTCTATATTATAGGTTATATGTTATTATCCCCCTATATACCGTGTATCCTCTATATTATAGGTTATATGTTATTATCCCCCTATATACTGTGTATCCTCTATATTATAGATTATATGTTATTATCCCCCCTATATACCGTGTATCCTCTATATTATAGGTTATATGTTATTATCCCCCCTATATACTGTGTATCCTCTATATTATAGGTTATATGTTATTATCCCCCTATATACTGTGTATCCTCTATATTATATGTTATATGTTATTATCCCCCTATATACCGTGTATCCTCTATATTATAGGTTATATGTTATTATCCCCCTATATACCGTGTATCCTCTATATTATAGGTTATATGTTATTATCCCCCTATATACCGTGTATCCTCTATATTATAGGTTATATGTTATTATCCCCCCTATATACCGTGTATCCTGTATATTATAGGTTATATGTTATTATCCCCCCTATATACCGTGTATCCTCTATATTATAGATTATATGTTATTATCCCCCCTATATACCGTGTATCCTCTATATTATAGGTTATATGTTATTATCCTACCCTATATACCGTGTATCCTCTATATTATAGGTTATATGTTATTATCCCCCTATATACCGTGTATCCTCTATAATATAGGTTATATGTTATTATCCCCCTATATACTGTGTATCCTCTATATTATAGATTATATGTTATTATCCCCCTATATACCGTGTATCCTCTATATTATAGATTATATGTTATTATCCCCCCTATATACCGTGTATCCTCTATATTATAGGTTATATGTTATTATCCCCCTATATACCGTGTATCCTCTAAATTATAGGTTATATGTTATTATCCCCCCTATATACCGTGTATCCTCTATATTATAGGTTATATGTTATTATCCCCCCTATATACCGTGTATCCTCTATATTATAGGTTATATGTTATTATCCCCCCTATATACTGTGTATCCTCTATATTATAGGATATATGTTATTATCCCCCCTATATACTGTGTATCCTCTATATTATAGGTTATATGTTATTATCCCCCCTATATACCGTGTATCCTCTATATTATAGGTTATATGTTATTATCCCCCTATATACCGTGTATCCTCTATATTATAGATTATATGTTATTATCCCCCCTATATACCGTGTATCCTCTATATTATAGATTATATGTTATTATCCCCCTATATACCGTGTATCCTCTATATTATAGGTTATATGTTATTATCCCCCCTATATACCGTGTATCCTCTATATTATAGGTTATATGTTATTATCCCCCCTATATACCGTGTATCCTCTATATTATAGGATATATGTTATTATCCCCCCTATATACAGTGTATCCTCTATATTATAGGTTATATGTTATTATCCCCCCTATATACCGTGTATCCTCTATATTATAGGTTATATGTTATTATCCCCCCTATATACCGTGTATCCTCTATATTATAGGTTATATGTTATTATCCCCCCCTATATACCGTGTATCCTCTATATTATAGGTTATATGTTATTATCCCCCCTATATACCGTGTATCCTCTATATTATAGATTATATGTTATTATCCCCCTATATACCGTGTATCCTCTATATTATAGGTTATATGTTATTATCCCCCCTATATACCGTGTATCCTCTATATTATAGGTTATATGTTATTATCCCCCCTATATACCGTGTATCCTCTATATTATAGGTTATATGTTATTATCCCCCCTATATACTGTGTATCCTCTATATTATAGGTTATATGTTATTATCCCCCCTATATACTGTGTATCCTCTATATTATAGGTTATATGTTATTATCCCCCCTATATACCGTGTATCCTCTATATTATAGGTTATATGTTATTATCCCCCCCTATATACCGTGTATCCTCTATATTATAGGTTATATGTTATTATCCCCCCTATATACCGTGTATCCTCTATATTATAGGTTATATGTTATTATCCCCCCTATATACCGTGTATCCTCTATATTATAGGTTATATGTTATTATCCCCCCTATATACTGTGTATCCTCTATATTATAGGTTATATGTTATTATCCCCCCTATATACTGTGTATCCTCTATATTATAGGTTATATGTTATTATCCCCCCTATATACCGTGTATCCTCTATATTATAGGTTATATGTTATTATCCCCCCCTATATACCGTGTATCCTCTATATTATAGGTTATATGTTATTATCCCCCCTATATACCGTGTATCCTCTATATTATAGGTTATATGTTATTATCCCCCCTATATACCGTGTATCCTCTATATTATAGGTTATATGTTATTATCCCCCTATATACTGTGTATCCTCTATATTATAGGTTATATGTTATTATCCCCCTATATACCGTGTATCCTCTATATTATAGGTTATATGTTATTATCCCCCTATATACCGTGTATCTATATTATAGATTATATGTTATTATCCCCCTATATACCGTGTATCCTCTATATTATAGGTTATATGTTATTATCCCCCCTATATACCGTGTATCCTCTATATTATAGGTTATATGTTATTATCCGCCCCTATATACCGTGTATCCTCTATATTATAGGTTATATGTTATTATCCCCCCTATATACCGTGTATCCTCTATATTATAGGTTATATGTTATTATCCCCCCTATATACTGTGTATCCTCTATATTATAGGTTATATGTTATTATCCCCCTATATACCGTGTATCCTCTATATTATAGATGATATGTTATTATCCCCCCCTATATACCGTGTATCCTCTATATTATAGGTTATATGTTATTATCCCCCCTATATACCGTGTATCCTCTATATTATAGGTTATATGTTATTATCCCCCCTATATACCGTGTATCCTCTATATTATAGGTTATATGTTATTATCCCCCCCTATATACCGTGTATCCTCTATATTATAGGTTATATGTTATTATCCCCCCTATATACCGTGTATCCTCTATATTATAGGTTATATGTTATTATCCCCCCTATATACTGTGTATCCTCTATATTATAGATTATATGTTATTATCCCCCTATATACCGTGTATCCTCTATATTATAGGTTATATGTTATTATCCCCCCTATATACCGTGTATCCTCTATATTATAGGTTATATGTTATTATCCCCCCTATATACTGTGTATCCTCGATATTATAGGTTATATGTTATTATCCCCCCTATATACCGTGTATCCTCTATATTATAGGTTATATGTTATTATCCCCCCTATATACTGTGTATCCTCTATATTATAGGTTATATGTTATTATCCCCCCTATATACTGTGTATCCTCTATATTATAGGTTATATGTTATTATCCCCCCTATATACCGTGTATCCTCTATATTATAGATGATATGTTATTATCCCCCCCTATATACCGTGTATCCTCTATATTATAGGTTATATGTTATTATCCCCCCTATATACCGTGTATCCTCTATATTATAGGTTATATGTTATTATCCCCCTATATACCGTGTATCCTCTATATTATAGGTTATATGTTATTATCCCCCCCTATATACCGTGTATCCTCTATATTATAGGTTATATGTTATTATCCCCCCTATATACCGTGTATCCTCTATATTATAGGTTATATGTTATTATCCCCCCTATATACTGTGTATCCTCTATATTATAGATTATATGTTATTATCCCCCTATATACCGTGTATCCTCTATATTATAGGTTATATGTTATTATCCCCCCTATATACCGTGTATCCTCTATATTATAGGTTATATGTTATTATCCCCCCTATATACTGTGTATCCTCGATATTATAGGTTATATGTTATTATCCCCCCTATATACCGTGTATCCTCTATATTATAGGTTATATGTTATTATCCCCCCTATATACTGTGTATCCTCTATATTATAGGTTATATGTTATTATCCGCCCCTATATACCGTGTATCCTCTATATTATAGGTTATATGTTATTATCCCCCTATATACCGTGTATCCTCTATATTATAGGTTATATGTTATTATCCCCCCCTATATACAGTGTATCCTCTATATTATAGGTTATATGTTATTATCCCCCCTATATACCGTGTATCCTCTATATTATAGGTTATATGTTATTATACCCCTATATACCGTGTATCCTCTATATTATAGATTATATGTTATTATCCCCCCTATATACCGTGTATCCTCTATATTATAGGTTATATGTTATTATCCCCCTATATACCGTGTATCCTCTATATTATAGGTTATATGTTATTATCCCCCCTATATACTGTGTATCCTCTATATTATAGGTTATATGTTATTATCCCCCCTATATACCGTGTATCCTCTATATTATAGGTTATATGTTATTATCACCCCTATATACCGTGTATCCTCTATATTATAGGTTATATGTTATTATCCCCCCTATATACCGTGTATCCTCTATATTATAGGTTATATGTTATTATCCCCCCTATATACCGTGTATCCTCTATATTATAGGTTATATGTTATTATCCCCCTATATACCGTGTATCCTCTATATTATAGGTTATATGTTATTATCCCCCCTATATACCGTGTATACTCTATATTATAGGTTATATGTTATTATCCCCCTATATACCGTGTATCCTCTATATTATAGGTTATATGTTATTATCCCCCCTATATACTGTGTATCCTCTATATTATAGGTTATATGTTATTATCCCCCCTATATACCGTGTATCCTCTATATTATAGGTTATATGTTATTATCCCCCTATATACCGTGTATCCTCTATATTATAGATTATATGTTATTATCCCCCCTATATACCGTGTATCCTCTATATTATAGGTTATATGTTATTATCCCCCTATATACCGTGTATCCTCTATATTATAGGTTATATGTTATTATCCCCCCTATATACCGTGTATCCTCTATATTATAGGTTATATGTTATTATCCCCCCTATATACCGTGTATCCTCTATATTATAGGTTATATGTTATTATCCCCCCTATATACTGTGTATCCTCTATATTATAGGTTATATGTTATTATCTGCCCCTATATACCGTGTATCCTCTATATTATAGGTTATATGTTATTATCCCCCTATATACCGTGTATCCTCTATATTATAGGTTATATGTTATTATCCCCCTATATACCGTGTATCCTCTATATTATAGGTTATATGTTATTATCCCCCCTATATACCGTGTATCCTCTATATTATAGGTTATATGTTATTATCCCCCTATATACCGTGTATCCTCTATATTATAGGTTATATGTTATCATCCCCCCTATATACCGTGTATCCTGTATATTATAGGTTATATGTTATTATCCCCCCTATATACCGTGTATCCTCTATATTATAGGTTATATGTTATTATCCCCCCTATATACCGTGTATCCTCTATATTATAGGTTATATGTTATCATCCCCCCTATATACCGTGTATCCTCTATATTATAGGTTATATGTTATTATCCCCCTATATACCGTGTATCCTCTATATTATAGGTTATATGTTATTATCCCCCTATATACCGTGTATCCTCTATATTATATGTTATATGTTATTATCCCCCCTATATACCGTGTATCCTCTATATTATATGTTATATGTTATTATCCCCCTATATACCGTGTATCCTCTATATTATAGGTTATATGTTATTATCCCCCTATATACCGTGTATCCTCTATATTATAGGTTATATGTTATTATCCCCCCTATATACCGTGTATCCTCTATATTATAGGTTATATGTTATTATCCCCCCTATATACCGTGTATCCTCTATATTATAGGTTATATGTTATTATCCCCCCTATATACTGTGTATCCTCTATATTATAGATTATATGTTATTATCCCCCTATATACCGTGTATCCTCTATATTATAGGTTATATGTTATTATCCCCCCTATATACCGTGTATCCTCTATATTATAGGTTATATGTTATTATCCCCCCTATATACTGTGTATCCTCGATATTATAGGTTATATGTTATTATCCCCCCTATATACCGTGTATCCTCTATATTATAGGTTATATGTTATTATCCCCCCTATATACTGTGTATCCTCTATATTATAGGTTATATGTTATTATCCGCCCCTATATACCGTGTATCCTCTATATTATAGGTTATATGTTATTATCCCCCCTATATACCGTGTATCCTCTATATTATAGGTTATATGTTATTATCCCCCCCTATATACAGTGTATCCTCTATATTATAGGTTATATGTTATTATCCCCCCTATATACCGTGTATCCTCTATATTATAGGTTATATGTTATTATACCCCTATATACCGTGTATCCTCTATATTATAGATTATATGTTATTATCCCCCCTATATACCGTGTATCCTCTATATTATAGGTTATATGTTATTATCCCCCTATATACCGTGTATCCTCTATATTATAGGTTATATGTTATTATCCCCCCTATATACTGTGTATCCTCTATATTATAGGTTATATGTTATTATCCCCCCTATATACCGTGTATCCTCTATATTATAGGTTATATGTTATTATCACCCCTATATACCGTGTATCCTCTATATTATAGTTATATGTTATTATCCCCCCTATATACCGTGTATCCTCTATATTATAGGTTATATGTTATTATCCCCCCTATATACCGTGTATCCTCTATATTATAGGTTATATGTTATTATCCCCCTATATACCGTGTATCCTCTATATTATAGGTTATATGTTATTATCCCCCTATATACCGTGTATACTCTATATTATAGGTTATATGTTATTATCCCCCTATATACCGTGTATCCTCTATATTATAGGTTATATGTTATTATCCCCCCTATATACTGTGTATCCTCTATATTATAGGTTATATGTTATTATCCCCCCTATATACCGTGTATCCTCTATATTATAGGTTATATGTTATTATCCCCCTATATACCGTGTATCCTCTATATTATAGATTATATGTTATTATCCCCCCTATATACCGTGTATCCTCTATATTATAGGTTATATGTTATTATCCCCCTATATACCGTGTATCCTCTATATTATAGGTTATATGTTATTATCCCCCCTATATACCGTGTATCCTCTATATTATAGGTTATATGTTATTATCCCCCTATATACTGTGTATCCTCTATATTATAGGTTATATGTTATTATCTGCCCCTATATACCGTGTATCCTCTATATTATAGGTTATATGTTATTATCCCCCTATATACCGTGTATCCTCTATATTATAGGTTATATGTTATTATCCCCCTATATACCGTGTATCCTCTATATTATAGGTTATATGTTATTATCCCCCCTATATACCGTGTATCCTCTATATTATAGGTTATATGTTATTATCCCCTATATACCGTGTATCCTCTATATTATAGGTTATATGTTATCATCCCCCCTATATACCGTGTATCCTGTATATTATAGGTTATATGTTATTATCCCCCCTATATACCGTGTATCCTCTATATTATAGGTTATATGTTATTATCCCCCTATATACCGTGTATCCTCTATATTATAGGTTATATGTTATCATCCCCCCTATATACCGTGTATCCTCTATATTATAGGTTATATGTTATTATCCCCCTATATACCGTGTATCCTCTTATTATATGTTATTATCCCCCTATATACCGTGTATCCTCTATATTATATGTTATATGTTATTATCCCCCTATATACCGTGTATCCTCTATATTATAGGTTATATGTTATTATCCCCCCTATATACCGTGTATCCTCTATATTATAGGTTATATGTTATTATCCCCCCTATATACCGTGTATCCTCTATATTATAGGTTATATGTTATTATCCCTCCTATATACCGTGTATCCTCTATATTATAGGTTATATGTTATTATCCCCCCTATATACCGTGTATCCTCTATATTATAGGTTATATGTTATTATCCGCCCCTATATACTGTGTATCCTCTATATTATAGGTTATATGTTATTATACCCCTATATACCGTGTATCCTCTATATTATAGGTTATATGTTATTATCCCCCCTATATACCGTGTATCCTCTATATTATATGTTATTATCCCCCCTATATACCGTGTATCCTCTATATTATATGTTATTATCCCCCCTATATACCGTGTATCCTCTATATTATAGGTTATATGTTAGTATCCCCCCTATATACCGTGTATCCTCTATATTATAGGTTATATGTTATTATCCCCCCTATATACCGTGTATCCTCTATATTATAGGTTATATGTTATTATCCCCCCTATATACCGTATATCCTCTATATTATAGGTTATATGTTATTATCCCCCTATATACCGTGTATCCTCTATATTATAGGTTATATGTTATTATCCCCCCTATATACCGTGTATCCTCTATATTATAGGTTATATGTTATTATCCCCCCTATATACCGTGTATCCTCTATATTATAGGTTATATGTTATTATCCCCCCTATATACCGTGTATCCTCTATATTATAGGTTATATGTTATTATCCCCCCTATATACCGTGTATCCTCTATATTATAGGTTATATGTTATTATCCCCCCTATATACCGTGTATCCTCTATATTATAGGTTATATGTTATTATCCCCCCTATATACCGTGTATCCTCTATATAGGTTATATGTTAT